>NC_050572.1:10700033-10772533 GCF_013265735.2 Oncorhynchus mykiss
AATGATGGTGTTGGAGTCGTGCCTGGCCATGCAGTCATGAGTGAACAGGGAGTACAGGAGGGGACTGAGCACGCACCCCTGAGGGGCCCCCATGTTGAGGATCAGCCTGGCGGATGTATTGTTACCTACCCTTACCACCTGGGGCGGCCCGTCAGGAAGTCCAGGATCCAGTTGCAGAGTGAGGTGTTTAGTTCCAGGGTCCTTAGCTTAGTGATGAGCTTTGAGGGCACTATGGTGTTGAATGCTGAGCTCTAGTCAATGAATATAATTCTCACATGGTCTGCTTGTTGGTTTACAGACTCAGTCAGGGAGAGGTTGAAAATGTCAGTGAAGACAATTGCCAGTTGGTCAGAGCATGCTTGGAGTACACGTCCTGGTAATCCGTCTGGCCATCTGGCCTTGTGAATACTGACCTGTTTAAAGGTCTTATTCACACCGGCTGCGGAGAGCTTGATCAGTCGTCACGAACAGCTGATGCTCTCACGCATGTATCAGTGTTACTTGCCTTCGTTACTAAGTTATTTAGCTCGTCTGGTAGGCTCGTGACACTGGGCAGTTCTCGGCTGTGCTTCACTTTGTAGTCTGTAATAGTTTGCAAGCCCTGCCACATCCAATGAGCGTCGGAGCCGGTGTAGTAGGATTCGATCTTAGTCCTGTATTGATGTGTTGCCTGTTTGATGTTTCGTCAGGAGGACATAGCAGGATTCCCTATAAGCTTCTGGGTTAGAGTCCAGCTCCTTGAAAGCGGCAGCTCTTGCCTTTAGCTCAGTGCAGATGTTGCCTGTAATCCATGGCTTCTGGTTGGGGAATGTACATACAGTCACTGTTGGGACAACGTCATCGATGCACTTATTGATAAAGCCAGTGACAGATGTGGTGTACTCCTCAATGCCATCGGAAGAATCTCGGAACATGTTCCAGTCTGTGATAGCAAAACAGTCCTGTAGTTTAGCATCTGCGTCATCTGACCACTTTTTTACAGACCGAATCACTGGTACTTCCTGCTTTAATTTGTGCTTGTAAGCAGGAATCAGGAGGATATAATTATGGTCAAATTTGCCAAATGGAGGGCGAGGGAGAGCTTTGTATGCATGTCTGTGTGTGGAGTAAAGGTGGTCTAGAGTTTCTTTCCCTCTGGTTGCACATTTAACATGCTTATAGAAACGAGTTAAAACGGATTTAAGTTTCCCTGCATTAAAGTCCCCGGCCACTAGGAGCGCCGCCTCTGGATGAGCGTTTTCCTGTTTGCTTACGGCGGAATACAGCTCATTGAGTGCGGTCTTAGTGCCAGCATCGGTCTGTGTTGGTATGTAGACAACTACGGAAAAAAATACAGATGAAAATTCTCTAGGTAGATAGTGTGGTCTACAGCTTATCATGAGATACTCTACCTCAGGCGAGCAAAACCTTGAGACTTCCTTAGATATCATGCACCAGCCGTTGTTTACAAATATACACAGGCCGCCACCCATGTCTTACCAGAGGCTGCTGTTCTGTCCTCCTGATAGAGTGTATAACCCGCCAGTTGTATGTTATTAAATTAAGGATGGGCCCTTTTTTTCAAATTCTACCTAAAATTACATACCCAAATCTAACTGCCTGTTGCTCAGGACCTGAAGCAAGGCTATGCATATTCTTGATACCATTTGAAAGAAAACACTTTGAAGTTTGTGGAAATGTGAAATTAATGTTGGAAAATATAACACATTAGTTCTGGTAAAAGATAAAACAAAGAAAAAATGTTTTAAAATTATAATTTTTTTGTTCCATTTTTGTATTTTTGTTCCATTTTTGTATTTTTTCACCCCCTTTCATGGTATCCAATTGGTAGTAGTTACAATCTTGTCTCATCGCTGCAACTCCTGCACGGACTCGGGAGAGGCAAAGGTCGAGAGCCATGTGTCCTCCGAAACACAACCTGACCAGGCTGCACTGCTTCTTGACACAATGCCCATCCAACCTAGAAGCCAGCCGCACCAATGTGTCGGACACCTAGCAACCGTGTCAGCGTGCACTGCGCCTGGCCTGCCACTGGAGTTGCTAGTGCGCAATGAGACAAGGATATCCCTGCCAGGCAAACCCTCCCCTAACCCGGACGATGCTAGGCCAATTGTGCGCCACCCCATGGGTCTCCCGGTCGCAGTCAGGTGCGACAGAGCCTGGACTCAAACCCAGAGTCTCTGGTGGCACAGCGATGCAGCACCTTAGACCACGGCGCCACCCGGGAGGCCCCCAGATATTACGTTTTTTAATGTCCCGTTGGTAGGATATACGTGCTTTCAGTTCGTCCCGTTTATTTTCCAGCGATTGAACGTTGGCTAACAGTACAGATGGAAAAGGCAGATTAGCCACTCGTCGCAAAATAGCATGGTTGGTTAAGAGCCAATAGAATGGCAGCCATCCTCTCCGGCTCCAGCACAGATTATGTCGTTAACTGCTGTTTACATTGATTACGTTGTATTTTTCTTTATTCTGGTGATAACATGTTCAAGGCTGAAATCACATTGATCACAATATTGGTTCATTATTGAATGATTTGTGTTTTTATTCATTATTTCGAAATTACCTCTTCAGCTCTTGGAGACGCTCACCTTGGGGACGAGCTACCAAGCTACAGAACGACAGGGACTTACTCAACGACAGGCACTGACTCAAAGTGTGTGTATGTGTGTGTGTGTTGATATGTGTGTGTGTTTGTGTGTGTGTTTGTGTGTGTGTCTGTGTGTGCACGCACACACTCCACTATAGCCGCAGAAAAACACTAAAGCCCATAAAAGCGCTGCCATTAGAGAAACACTGACAGTTGTCATGTTCATCTGTTTATAGCACCTAGTTAACACACTTGTCATGTTCATCTGTTTATAGCACCTAGTTAACACAGTTGTCATGTTCATCTGTTTATAGCACCTAGTTAACACAGTTGTCATGGTCATCTGTTTATAGCACCTAGTTAACACACTTGTCATGTTCATCTGTTTATAGCACCTAGTTAACACAGTTGTCATGTTCATCTGTTTATAGCACCTAGTTAACACAGTTGTCATGTTCATCTGTTTATAGCACCTAGTTAACACAGTTGTCATGTTCATCTGTTTATAGCACCTAGTTAACACAGTTGTCATGTTCATCTGTTTATAGCACCTAGTTAACACAGTTGTCATGTTCATCTGTTTATAGCACCTAGTTAACACAGTTGTCATGTTCATCTGTTTATAGCACCTAGTTAACACACTTGTCATGTTCATCTGTTTATAGCACCTAGTTAACACACTTGTCATGTTCATCTGTTTATAGCACCTAGTTAACACAGTTGTCATGGTCATCTGTTTATAGCACCTAGTTAACACACTTGTCATGTTCATCTGTTTATAGCACCTAGTTAACACACTTGTCATGTTCATCTGTTTATAGCACCTAGTTAACACACTTGTCATGTTCATCTGTTTATAGCACCTAGTTAACACTGTTGTCATGTTCATCTGTTTATAGCACCTAGTTAACACAGTTGTCATGTTCATCTGTTTATAGCACCTAGTTAACACAGTTGTCATGTTCATCTGTTTATAGCACCTAGTTAACACAGTTGTCATGTTCATCTGTTTATAGCACCTAGTTAACACAGTTGTCATGTTCATCTGTTTATAGCACCTAGTTAACACAGTTGTCATGTTCATCTGTTTATAGCACCTAGTTAACACAGTTGTCATGTTCATCTGTTTATAGCACCTAGTTAACACAGTTGTCATGTTCATCTGTTTATAGCACCTAGTTAACACACTTGTCATGTTCATCTGTTTATAGCACCTAGTTAACACACTTGTCATGTTCATCTGTTTATAGCACCTAGTTAACACAGTTGTCATGTTCATCTGTTTATAGCACCTAGTTAACACAGTTGTCATGTTCATCTGTTTATAGCACCTAGTTAACACTGTTGTCATGTTCATCTGTTTATAGCACCTAGTTAACACTGTTGTCATGTTCATCTGTTTATAGCACCTAGTTAACACAGTTGTCATGTTCATCTGTTTATAGCACCTAGTTAACACAGTTGTCATGTTCATCTGTTTATAGCACCTAGTTAACACAGTTGTCATGTTCATCTGTTTATAGCACCTAGTTAACACTGTTGTCATGGTCATCTGTTTATAGCACCTAGTTAACACACTTGTCATGTTCATCTGTTTATAGCACCTAGTTAACACAGTTGTCATGTTCATCTGTTTATAGCACCTAGTTAACACAGTTGTCATGTTCATCTGTTTATAGCACCTAGTTAACACAGTTGTCATGTTCATCTGTTTATAGCACCTAGTTAACACACTTGTCATGTTCATCTGTTTATAGCACCTAGTTAACACACTTGTCATGTTCATCTGTTTATAGCACCTCGTTAACACAGTTGTCATGTTCATCTGTTTATAGCACCTAGTTAACACAGTTGTCATGTTCATCTGTTTAGCACCTAGTTAACACAGTTGTCATGGTCATCTGTTTATAGCACCTAGTTAACACACTTGTCATGTTCATCTGTTTATAGCACCTAGTTAACACAGTTGTCATGGTCATCTGTTTATAGCACCTAGTTAACACACTTGTCATGTTCATCTGTTTATAGCACCTAGTTAACACACTTGTCATGTTCATCTGTTTATAGCACCTAGTTAACACAGTTGTCATGTTCATCTGTTTATAGCACCTAGTTAACACACTTGTCATGTTCATCTGTTTATAGCACCTAGTTAACACACTTGTCATGTTCATCTGTTTATAGCACCTAGTTAACACAGTTGTCATGTTCATCTGTTTAGCACCTAGTTAACACAGTTGTCATGGTCATCTGTTTATAGCACCTAGTTAACACAGTTGTCATGTTCATCTGTTTAGCACCTAGTTAACACAGTTGTCATGTTCATCTGTTTAGCACCTAGTTAACACAGTTGTCATGTTCATCTGTTTATAGCACCTAGTTAACACTGTTGTCATGTTCATCTGTTTATAGCACCTAGTTAACACTGTTGTCATGTTCATCTGTTTATAGCACCTAGTTAACACTGTTGTCATGTTCATCTGTTTATAGCACCTAGTTAACACAGTTGTCATGTTCATCTGTTTATAGCACCTAGTTAACACAGTTGTCATGTTCATCTGTTTATAGCACCTAGTTAACACTGTTGTCATGTTCATCTGTTTATAGCACCTAGTTAACACTGTTGTCATGTTCATCTGTTTATAGCACCTAGTTAACACAGTTGTCATGTTCATCTGTTTATAGCACCTAGTTAACACAGTTGTCATGTTCATCTGTTTATAGCACCTAGTTAACACACTTGTCATGTTCATCTGTTTATAGCACCTAGTTAACACAGTTGTCATGTTCATCTGTTTATAGCACCTAGTTAACACACTTGTCATGTTCATCTGTTTATAGCACCTAGTTAACACAGTTGTCATGTTCATCTGTTTATAGCACCTAGTTAACACTGTTGTCATGTTCATCTGTTTATAGCACCTAGTTAACACACTTGTCATGTTCATCTGTTTATAGCACCTAGTTAACACACTTGTCATGTTCATCTGTTTATAGCACCTAGTTAACACAGTTGTCATGTTCATCTGTTTATAGCACCTAGTTAACACAGTTGTCATGTTCATCTGTTTATAGCACCTAGTTAACACAGTTGTCATGTTCATCTGTTTATAGCACCTAGTTAACACAGTTGTCATGTTCATCTGTTTATAGCACCTAGTTAACACAGTTGTCATGTTCATCTGTTTATAGCACCTAGTTAACACAGTTGTCATGTTCATCTGTTTATAGCACCTAGTTAACACACTTGTCATATTCATCTGTTTATAGCACCTAGTTAACACAGTTGTCATATTCATCTGTTTATAGCACCTAGTTAACACAGTTGTCATGTTCATCTGTTTATAGCACCTAGTTAACACAGTTGTCATGTTCATCTGTTTATAGCACCTAGTTAACACAGTTGTCATGTTCATCTGTTTATAGCACCTAGTTAACACAGTTGTCATGTTCATCTGTTTATAGCACCTAGTTAACACAGTTGTCATGTTCATCTGTTTATAGCACCTAGTTAACACAGTTGTCATGTTCATCTGTTTATAGCACCTAGTTAACACAGTTGTCATGTTCATCTGTTTATAGCACCTAGTTAACACAGTTGTCATGTTCATCTGTTTATAGCACCTAGTTAACACACTTGTCATGTTCATCTGTTTATAGCACCTAGTTAACACAGTTGTCATGTTCATCTGTTTATAGCACCTAGTTAACACAGTTGTCATGTTCATCTGTTTATAGCACCTAGTTAGGACTGTTGTCATGTTCATCTGTTTATAGCACCTAGTTAACACTGTTGTCATGTTCATCTGTTTATAGCACCTAGTTAACACAGTTGTCATGTTCATCTGTTTATAGCACCTAGTTAACACAGTTGTCATGTTCATCTGTTTATAGCACCTAGTTAACACAGTTGTCATGTTCATCTGTTTATAGCACCTAGTTAACACTGTTGTCATGTTCATCTGTTTATAGCACCTAGTTAACACAGTTGTCATGTTCATCTGTTTATAGCACCTAGTTAACACACTTGTCATGTTCATCTGTTTATAGCACCTAGTTAACACACTTGTCATGTTCATCTGTTTATAGCACCTAGTTAACACAGTTGTCATGTTCATCTGTTTATAGCACCTAGTTAACACAGTTGTCATGTTCATCTGTTTAGCACCTAGTTAACACACTTGTCATGTTCATCTGTTTATAGCACCTAGTTAACACAGTTGTCATGTTCATCTGTTTATAGCAACTAGTTAACACAGTTGTCATGTTCATCTGTTTATAGCACCTAGTTAACACTGTTGTCATGGTCATCTGTTTATAGCACCTAGTTAACACAGTTGTCATGTTCATCTGTTTAGCACCTAGTTAACACAGTTGTCATGGTCATCTGTTTATAGCACCTAGTTAACACACTTGTCATGTTCATCTGTTTATAGCACCTAGTTAACACAGTTGTCATGGTCATCTGTTTATAGCACCTAGTTAACACACTTGTCATGTTCATCTGTTTATAGCACCTAGTTAACACACTTGTCATGTTCATCTGTTTATAGCACCTAGTTAACACAGTTGTCATGTTCATCTGTTTATAGCACCTAGTTAACACACTTGTCATGTTTATCTGTTTATAGCACCTAGTTAACACACTTGTCATGTTCATCTGTTTATAGCACCTAGTTAACACAGTTGTCATGTTCATCTGTTTATAGCACCTAGTTAACACAGTTGTCATGTTCATCTGTTTAGCACCTAGTTAACACACTTGTCATGTTCATCTGTTTATAGCACCTAGTTAACACAGTTGTCATGTTCATCTGTTTATAGCACCTAGTTAACACTGTTGTCATGGTCATCTGTTTATAGCACCTAGTTAACACAGTTGTCATGTTCATCTGTTTAGCACCTAGTTAACACAGTTGTCATGGTCATCTGTTTATAGCACCTAGTTAACACACTTGTCATGTTCATCTGTTTATAGCACCTAGTTAACACAGTTGTCATGGTCATCTGTTTATAGCACCTAGTTAACACACTTGTCATGTTCATCTGTTTATAGCACCTAGTTAACACACTTGTCATGTTCATCTGTTTATAGCACCTAGTTAACACAGTTGTCATGTTCATCTGTTTATAGCACCTAGTTAACACACTTGTCATGTTCATCTGTTTATAGCACCTAGTTAACACACTTGTCATGTTCATCTGTTTATAGCACCTAGTTAACACAGTTGTCATGTTCATCTGTTTATAGCACCTAGTTAACACAGTTGTCATGTTCATCTGTTTAGCACCTAGTTAACACACTTGTCATGTTCATCTGTTTATAGCACCTAGTTAACACAGTTGTCATGTTCATCTGTTTATAGCACCTAGTTAACACAGTTGTCATGTTCATCTGTTTATAGCACCTAGTTAACACAGTTGTCATGTTCATCTGTTTATAGCACCTAGTTAACACACTTGTCATGTTCATCTGTTTATAGCACCTAGTTAACACAGTTGTCATGTTCATCTGTTTATAGCACCTAGTTAACACAGTTGTCATGTTCATCTGTTTATAGCACCTAGTTAACACTGTTGTCATGTTCATCTGTTTATAGCACCTAGTTAACACTGTTGTCATGTTCATCTGTTTATAGCACCTAGTTAACACAGTTGTCATGTTCATCTGTTTATAGCACCTAGTTAACACAGTTGTCATGTTCATCTGTTTATAGCACCTAGTTAACACAGTTGTCATGTTCATCTGTTTATAGCACCTAGTTAACACTGTTGTCATGGTCATCTGTTTATAGCACCTAGTTAACACACTTGTCATGTTCATCTGTTTATAGCACCTAGTTAACACAGTTGTCATGTTCATCTGTTTATAGCACCTAGTTAACACAGTTGTCATGTTCATCTGTTTATAGCACCTAGTTAACACAGTTGTCATGTTCATCTGTTTATAGCACCTAGTTAACACACTTGTCATGTTCATCTGTTTATAGCACCTAGTTAACACACTTGTCATGTTCATCTGTTTATAGCACCTAGTTAACACAGTTGTCATGTTCATCTGTTTATAGCACCTAGTTAACACAGTTGTCATGTTCATCTGTTTAGCACCTAGTTAACACACTTGTCATGTTCATCTGTTTATAGCACCTAGTTAACACAGTTGTCATGTTCATCTGTTTATAGCACCTAGTTAACACAGTTGTCATGTTCATCTGTTTATAGCACCTAGTTAACACTGTTGTCATGGTCATCTGTTTATAGCACCTAGTTAACACAGTTGTCATGTTCATCTGTTTAGCACCTAGTTAACACAGTTGTCATGGTCATCTGTTTATAGCACCTAGTTAACACACTTGTCATGTTCATCTGTTTATAGCACCTAGTTAACACAGTTGTCATGGTCATCTGTTTATAGCACCTAGTTAACACACTTGTCATGTTCATCTGTTTATAGCACCTAGTTAACACACTTGTCATGTTCATCTGTTTATAGCACCTAGTTAACACAGTTGTCATGTTCATCTGTTTATAGCACCTAGTTAACACAGTTGTCATGTTCATCTGTTTATAGCACCTAGTTAACACACTTGTCATGTTCATCTGTTTATAGCACCTAGTTAACACAGTTGTCATGTTCATCTGTTTAGCACCTAGTTAACACAGTTGTCATGGTCATCTGTTTATAGCACCTAGTTAACACAGTTGTCATGTTCATCTGTTTAGCACCTAGTTAACACAGTTGTCATGTTCATCTGTTTAGCACCTAGTTAACACAGTTGTCATATTCATCTGTTTATAGCACCTAGTTAACACTGTTGTCATGTTCATCTGTTTATAGCACCTAGTTAACACAGTTGTCATGTTCATCTGTTTATAGCACCTAGTTAACACAGTTGTCATGTTCATCTGTTTATAGCACCTAGTTAACACTGTTGTCATGTTCATCTGTTTATAGCACCTAGTTAACACTGTTGTCATGTTCATCTGTTTATAGCACCTAGTTAACACAGTTGTCATGTTCATCTGTTTATAGCACCTAGTTAACACAGTTGTCATGTTCATCTGTTTATAGCACCTAGTTAACACAGTTGTCATGTTCATCTGTTTATAGCACCTAGTTAACACTGTTGTCATGGTCATCTGTTTATAGCACCTAGTTAACACACTTGTCATGTTCATCTGTTTATAGCACCTAGTTAACACAGTTGTCATGTTCATCTGTTTATAGCACCTAGTTAACACACTTGTCATGTTCATCTGTTTATAGCACCTAGTTAACACACTTGTCATGTTCATCTGTTTATAGCACCTAGTTAACACAGTTGTCATGTTCATCTGTTTATAGCACCTAGTTAACACAGTTGTCATGTTCATCTGTTTATAGCACCTAGTTAACACTGTTGTCATGGTCATCTGTTTATAGCACCTAGTTAACACACTTGTCATGTTCATCTGTTTATAGCACCTAGTTAACACTGTTGTCATGGTCATCTGTTTATAGCACCTAGTTAACACACTTGTCATGTTCATCTGTTTATAGCACCTAGTTAACACACTTGTCATGTTCATCTGTTTATAGCACCTAGTTAACACACTTGTCATGTTCATCTGTTTATAGCACCTAGTTAACACAGTTGTCATGTTCATCTGTTTATAGCACCTAGTTAACACAGTTGTCATGTTCATTTGTTTATAGCACCTAGTTAACACTGTTGTCATGGTCATCTGTTTATAGCACCTAGTTAACACACTTGTCATGTTCATCTGTTTATAGCACCTAGTTAACACTGTTGTCATGGTCATCTGTTTATAGCACCTAGTTAACACAGTTGTCATGTTCATCTGTTTATAGCACCTAGTTAACACTGTTGTCATGTTCATCTGTTTATAGCACCTAGTTAACACTGTTGTCATGTTCATCTGTTTATAGCACCTAGTTAACACAGTTGTCATGTTCATCTGTTTAGCACCTAGTTAACACAGTTGTCATGTTCATCTGTTTAGCACCTAGTTAACACAGTTGTCATGTTCATCTGTTTATAGCACCTAGTTAACACTGTTGTCATGTTCATCTGTTTATAGCACCTAGTTAACACTGTTGTCATGTTCATCTGTTTATAGCACATAGTTAACACAGTTGTCATGTTCATCTGTTTATAGCACCTAGTTAACACAGTTGTCATGTTCATCTGTTTATAGCACCTAGTTAACACACTTGTCATGTTCATCTGTTTATAGCACCTAGTTAACACACTTGTCATGTTCATCTGTTTATAGCACCTAGTTAACACACTTGCCATGTTCATCTGTTTATAGCACCTAGTTAACACAGTTGTCATGTTCATCTGTTTATAGCACCTAGTTAACACAGTTGTCATGTTCATCTGTTTAGCACCTAGTTAACACAGTTGTCATGGTCATCTGTTTATAGCACCTAGTTAACACAGTTGTCATGTTCATCTGTTTATAGCACCTAGTTAACACAGTTGTCATGTTCATCTGTTTAGCACCTAGTTAACACAGTTGTCATGTTCATCTGTTTAGCACCTAGTTAACACAGTTGTCATGTTCATCTGTTTATAGCACCTAGTTAACACTGTTGTCATGTTCATCTGTTTATAGCACCTAGTTAACACTGTTGTCATGTTCATCTGTTTATAGCACCTAGTTAACACAGTTGTCATGTTCATCTGTTTATAGCACCTAGTTAACACAGTTGTCATGTTCATCTGTTTATAGCACCTAGTTAACACAGTTGTCATGTTCATCTGTTTATAGCACCTAGTTAACACAGTTGTCATGTTCATCTGTTTATAGCACCTAGTTAACACAGTTGTCATGTTCATCTGTTTATAGCACCTAGATAACACACTTGTCATGTTCATCTGTTTATAGCACCTAGTTAACACTGTTGTCATGTTCATCTGTTTATAGCACCTAGTTAACACAGTTGTCATGTTCATCTGTTTATAGCACCTAGTTAACACAGTTGTCATGTTCATCTGTTTATAGCACCTAGTTAACACAGTTGTCATGTTCATCTGTTTATAGCACCTAGTTAACACTGTTGTCATGGTCATCTGTTTATAGCACCTAGTTAACACACTTGTCATGTTCATCTGTTTATAGCACCTAGTTAACACTGTTGTCATGGTCATCTGTTTATAGCACCTAGTTAACACACTTGTCATGTTCATCTGTTTATAGCACCTAGTTAACACACTTGTCATGTTCATCTGTTTATAGCACCTAGTTAACACACTTGTCATGTTCATCTGTTTATAGCACCTAGTTAACACAGTTGTCATGTTCATCTGTTTATAGCACCTAGTTAACACAGTTGTCATGTTCATTTGTTTATAGCACCTAGTTAACACTGTTGTCATGGTCATCTGTTTATAGCACCTAGTTAACACACTTGTCATGTTCATCTGTTTATAGCACCTAGTTAACACTGTTGTCATGGTCATCTGTTTATAGCACCTAGTTAACACACTTGTCATGTTCATCTGTTTATAGCACCTAGTTAACACAGTTGTCATGGTCATCTGTTTAGCACCTAGTTAACACAGTTGTCATGGTCATCTGTTTATAGCACCTAGTTAACACTGTTGTCATGTTCATCTGTTTATAGCACCTAGTTAACACAGTTGTCATGGTCATCTGTTTAGCACCTAGTTAACACACTTGTCATGTTCATCTGTTTATAGCACCTAGTTAACACTGTTGTCATGGTCATCTGTTTATAGCACCTAGTTAACACACTTGTCATGTTCATCTGTTTATAGCACCTAGTTAACACACTTGTCATGTTCATCTGTTTATAGCACCTAGTTAACACACTTGTCATGTTCATCTGTTTATAGCACCTAGTTAACACAGTTGTCATGTTCATCTGTTTATAGCACCTAGTTAACACAGTTGTCATGTTCATTTGTTTATAGCACCTAGTTAACACTGTTGTCATGGTCATCTGTTTATAGCACCTAGTTAACACACTTGTCATGGTCATCTGTTTATAGCACCTAGTTAACACAGTTGTCATGTTCATCTGTTTATAGCACCTAGTTAACACTGTTGTCATGTTCATCTGTTTATAGCACCTAGTTAACACTGTTGTCATGTTCATCTGTTTATAGCACCTAGTTAACACAGTTGTCATGTTCATCTGTTTAGCACCTAGTTAACACAGTTGTCATGTTCATCTGTTTAGCACCTAGTTAACACAGTTGTCATGTTCATCTGTTTATAGCACCTAGTTAACACTGTTGTCATGTTCATCTGTTTATAGCACCTAGTTAACACTGTTGTCATGTTCATCTGTTTATAGCACCTAGTTAACACAGTTGTCATGTTCATCTGTTTATAGCACCTAGTTAACACAGTTGTCATGTTCATCTGTTTATAGCACCTAGTTAACACACTTGTCATGTTCATCTGTTTATAGCACCTAGTTAACACACTTGTCATGTTCATCTGTTTATAGCACCTAGTTAACACACTTGTCATGTTCATCTGTTTATAGCACCTAGTTAACACACTTGTCATGTTCATCTGTTTATAGCACCTAGTTAACACACTTGTCATGTTCATCTGTTTATAGCACCTAGTTAACACAGTTGTCATGTTCATCTGTTTATAGCACCTAGTTAACACAGTTGTCATGTTCATTTGTTTATAGCACCTAGTTAACACTGTTGTCATGGTCATCTGTTTATAGCACCTAGTTAACACACTTGTCATGTTCATCTGTTTATAGCACCTAGTTAACACTGTTGTCATGGTCATCTGTTTATAGCACCTAGTTAACACACTTGTCATGTTCATCTGTTTATAGCACATAGTTAACACAGTTGTCATGGTCATCTGTTTAGCACCTAGTTAACACAGTTGTCATGGTCATCTGTTTATAGCACCTAGTTAACACTGTTGTCATGTTCATCTGTTTATAGCACCTAGTTAACACAGTTGTCATGGTCATCTGTTTAGCACCTAGTTAACACACTTGTCATGTTCATCTGTTTATAGCACCTAGTTAACACTGTTGTCATGGTCATCTGTTTATAGCACCTAGTTAACACACTTGTCATGTTCATCTGTTTATAGCACCTAGTTAACACACTTGTCATGTTCATCTGTTTATAGCACCTAGTTAACACACTTGTCATGTTCATCTGTTTATAGCACCTAGTTAACACAGTTGTCATGTTCATCTGTTTATAGCACCTAGTTAACACAGTTGTCATGTTCATTTGTTTATAGCACCTAGTTAACACTGTTGTCATGGTCATCTGTTTATAGCACCTAGTTAACACACTTGTCATGTTCATCTGTTTATAGCACCTAGTTAACACTGTTGTCATGGTCATCTGTTTATAGCACCTAGTTAACACAGTTGTCATGTTCATCTGTTTATAGCACCTAGTTAACACTGTTGTCATGTTCATCTGTTTATAGCACCTAGTTAACACTGTTGTCATGTTCATCTGTTTATAGCACCTAGTTAACACAGTTGTCATGTTCATCTGTTTAGCACCTAGTTAACACAGTTGTCATGTTCATCTGTTTAGCACCTAGTTAACACAGTTGTCATGTTCATCTGTTTATAGCACCTAGTTAACACTGTTGTCATGTTCATCTGTTTATAGCACCTAGTTAACACTGTTGTCATGTTCATCTGTTTATAGCACCTAGTTAACACAGTTGTCATGTTCATCTGTTTATAGCACCTAGTTAACACAGTTGTCATGTTCATCTGTTTATAGCACCTAGTTAACACACTTGTCATGTTCATCTGTTTATAGCACCTAGTTAACACACTTGTCATGTTCATCTGTTTATAGCACCTAGTTAACACACTTGTCATGTTCATCTGTTTATAGCACCTAGTTAACACAGTTGTCATGTTCATCTGTTTATAGCACCTAGTTAACACAGTTGTCATGTTCATCTGTTTAGCACCTAGTTAACACAGTTGTCATGGTCATCTGTTTATAGCACCTAGTTAACACAGTTGTCATGTTCATCTGTTTATAGCACCTAGTTAACACAGTTGTCATGTTCATCTGTTTATAGCA
Organism: Oncorhynchus mykiss; assembly: GCF_013265735.2. NCBI lineage: Eukaryota > Metazoa > Chordata > Actinopteri > Salmoniformes > Salmonidae > Oncorhynchus > Oncorhynchus mykiss. The sequence continues at coordinate 10,714,701 of NC_050572.1, forward strand.
CCTAGTTAACACTGTTGTCATGTTCATCTGTTTATAGCACCTAGTTAACACAGTTGTCATGTTCATCTGTTTATAGCACCTAGTTAACACAGTTGTCATGTTCATCTGTTTATAGCACCTAGTTAACACAGTTGTCATGTTCATCTGTTTATAGCACCTAGTTAACACACTTGTCATGTTCATCTGTTTATAGCACCTAGTTAACACAGTTGTCATGTTCATCTGTTTATAGCACCTAGTTAACACAGTTGTCATGTTCATCTGTTTATAGCACCTAGTTAACACAGTTGTCATGTTCATCTGTTTATAGCACCTAGTTAACACAGTTGTCATGTTCATCTGTTTATAGCACCTAGTTAACACACTTGTCATGTTCATCTGTTTATAGCACCTAGTTAACACTGTTGTCATGTTCATCTGTTTATAGCACCTAGTTAACACAGTTGTCATGTTCATCTGTTTATAGCACCTAGTTAACACAGTTGTCATGTTCATCTGTTTATAGCACCTAGTTAACACAGTTGTCATGTTCATCTGTTTATAGCACCTAGTTAACACACTTGTCATGTTCATCTGTTTATAGCACCTAGTTAACACACTTGTCATGTTCATCTGTTTATAGCACCTAGTTAACACACTTGTCATGTTCATCTGTTTATAGCACCTAGTTAACACAGTTGTCATGTTCATCTGTTTATAGCACCTAGTTAACACAGTTGTCATGTTCATCTGTTTATAGCACCTAGTTAACACAGTTGTCATGTTCATCTGTTTATAGCACCTAGTTAACACTGTTGTCATGGTCATCTGTTTATAGCACCTAGTTAACACACTTGTCATGTTCATCTGTTTATAGCACCTAGTTAACACTGTTGTCATGTTCATCTGTTTATAGCACCTAGTTAACACAGTTGTCATGTTCATCTGTTTATAGCACCTAGTTAACACAGTTGTCATGTTCATCTGTTTATAGCACCTAGTTAACACACTTGTCATGTTCATCTGTTTATAGCACCTAGTTAACACACTTGTCATGTTCATCTGTTTATAGCACCTAGTTAACACAGTTGTCATGTTCATCTGTTTATAGCACCTAGTTAACACAGTTGTCATGTTCATCTGTTTAGCACCTAGTTAACACACTTGTCATGTTCATCTGTTTATAGCACCTAGTTAACACAGTTGTCATGTTCATCTGTTTAGCACCTAGTTAACACAGTTGTCATGGTCATCTGTTTATAGCACCTAGTTAACACACTTGTCATGTTCATCTGTTTATAGCACCTAGTTAACACAGTTGTCATGGTCATCTGTTTATAGCACCTAGTTAACACACTTGTCATGTTCATCTGTTTATAGCACCTAGTTAACACACTTGTCATGTTCATCTGTTTATAGCACCTAGTTAACACAGTTGTCATGTTCATCTGTTTATAGCACCTAGTTAACACACTTGTCATGTTTATCTGTTTATAGCACCTAGTTAACACACTTGTCATGTTCATCTGTTTATAGCACCTAGTTAACACAGTTGTCATGTTCATCTGTTTATAGCACCTAGTTAACACAGTTGTCATGTTCATCTGTTTAGCACCTAGTTAACACACTTGTCATGTTCATCTGTTTATAGCACCTAGTTAACACAGTTGTCATGTTCATCTGTTTATAGCACCTAGTTAACACTGTTGTCATGGTCATCTGTTTATAGCACCTAGTTAACACAGTTGTCATGTTCATCTGTTTAGCACCTAGTTAACACAGTTGTCATGGTCATCTGTTTATAGCACCTAGTTAACACACTTGTCATGTTCATCTGTTTATAGCACCTAGTTAACACAGTTGTCATGGTCATCTGTTTATAGCACCTAGTTAACACACTTGTCATGTTCATCTGTTTATAGCACCTAGTTAACACACTTGTCATGTTCATCTGTTTATAGCACCTAGTTAACACAGTTGTCATGTTCATCTGTTTATAGCACCTAGTTAACACACTTGTCATGTTCATCTGTTTATAGCACCTAGTTAACACACTTGTCATGTTCATCTGTTTATAGCACCTAGTTAACACAGTTGTCATGTTCATCTGTTTATAGCACCTAGTTAACACAGTTGTCATGTTCATCTGTTTAGCACCTAGTTAACACACTTGTCATGTTCATCTGTTTATAGCACCTAGTTAACACAGTTGTCATGTTCATCTGTTTATAGCACCTAGTTAACACACTTGTCATGGTCATCTGTTTATAGCACCTAGTTAACACACTTGTCATGTTCATCTGTTTATAGCACCTAGTTAACACAGTTGTCATGGTCATCTGTTTATAGCACCTAGTTAACACACTTGTCATGTTCATCTGTTTATAGCACCTAGTTAACACACTTGTCATGTTCATCTGTTTATAGCACCTAGTTAACACAGTTGTCATGTTCATCTGTTTATAGCACCTAGTTAACACACTTGTCATGTTCATCTGTTTATAGCACCTAGTTAACACACTTGTCATGTTCATCTGTTTATAGCACCTAGTTAACACAGTTGTCATGTTCATCTGTTTATAGCACCTAGTTAACACAGTTGTCATGTTCATCTGTTTAGCACCTAGTTAACACACTTGTCATGTTCATCTGTTTATAGCACCTAGTTAACACAGTTGTCATGTTCATCTGTTTATAGCACCTAGTTAACACAGTTGTCATGTTCATCTGTTTATAGCACCTAGTTAACACAGTTGTCATGTTCATCTGTTTATAGCACCTAGTTAACACACTTGTCATGTTCATCTGTTTATAGCACCTAGTTAACACAGTTGTCATGTTCATCTGTTTATAGCACCTAGTTAACACAGTTGTCATGTTCATCTGTTTATAGCACCTAGTTAACACTGTTGTCATGTTCATCTGTTTATAGCACCTAGTTAACACTGTTGTCATGTTCATCTGTTTATAGCACCTAGTTAACACAGTTGTCATGTTCATCTGTTTATAGCACCTAGTTAACACAGTTGTCATGTTCATCTGTTTATAGCACCTAGTTAACACAGTTGTCATGTTCATCTGTTTATAGCACCTAGTTAACACTGTTGTCATGGTCATCTGTTTATAGCACCTAGTTAACACACTTGTCATGTTCATCTGTTTATAGCACCTAGTTAACACAGTTGTCATGTTCATCTGTTTATAGCACCTAGTTAACACAGTTGTCATGTTCATCTGTTTATAGCACCTAGTTAACACAGTTGTCATGTTCATCTGTTTATAGCACCTAGTTAACACACTTGTCATGTTCATCTGTTTATAGCACCTAGTTAACACACTTGTCATGTTCATCTGTTTATAGCACCTAGTTAACACAGTTGTCATGTTCATCTGTTTATAGCACCTAGTTAACACAGTTGTCATGTTCATCTGTTTAGCACCTAGTTAACACACTTGTCATGTTCATCTGTTTATAGCACCTAGTTAACACAGTTGTCATGTTCATCTGTTTATAGCACCTAGTTAACACAGTTGTCATGTTCATCTGTTTATAGCACCTAGTTAACACTGTTGTCATGGTCATCTGTTTATAGCACCTAGTTAACACAGTTGTCATGTTCATCTGTTTAGCACCTAGTTAACACAGTTGTCATGGTCATCTGTTTATAGCACCTAGTTAACACACTTGTCATGTTCATCTGTTTATAGCACCTAGTTAACACAGTTGTCATGGTCATCTGTTTATAGCACCTAGTTAACACAGTTGTCATGTTCATCTGTTTATAGCACCTAGTTAACACACTTGTCATGTTCATCTGTTTATAGCACCTAGTTAACACACTTGTCATGTTCATCTGTTTATAGCACCTAGTTAACACAGTTGTCATGTTCATCTGTTTAGCACCTAGTTAACACAGTTGTCATGGTCATCTGTTTATAGCACCTAGTTAACACAGTTGTCATGTTCATCTGTTTATAGCACCTAGTTAACACAGTTGTCATGTTCATCTGTTTATAGCACCTAGTTAACACAGTTGTCATGTTCATCTGTTTATAGCACCTAGTTAACACTGTTGTCATGTTCATCTGTTTATAGCACCTAGTTAACACTGTTGTCATGTTCATCTGTTTATAGCACCTAGTTAACACAGTTGTCATGTTCATCTGTTTATAGCACCTAGTTAACACAGTTGTCATGTTCATCTGTTTATAGCACCTAGTTAACACAGTTGTCATGTTCATCTGTTTATAGCACCTAGTTAACACTGTTGTCATGGTCATCTGTTTATAGCACCTAGTTAACACACTTGTCATGTTCATCTGTTTATAGCACCTAGTTAACACAGTTGTCATGTTCATCTGTTTATAGCACCTAGTTAACACACTTGTCATGTTCATCTGTTTATAGCACCTAGTTAACACACTTGTCATGTTCATCTGTTTATAGCACCTAGTTAACACAGTTGTCATGTTCATCTGTTTAGCACCTAGTTAACACACTTGTCATGTTCATCTGTTTATAGCACCTAGTTAACACAGTTGTCATGTTCATCTGTTTATAGCACCTAGTTAACACTGTTGTCATGGTCATCTGTTTATAGCACCTAGTTAACACAGTTGTCATGTTCATCTGTTTAGCACCTAGTTAACACAGTTGTCATGGTCATCTGTTTATAGCACCTAGTTAACACACTTGTCATGTTCATCTGTTTATAGCACCTAGTTAACACAGTTGTCATGGTCATCTGTTTATAGCACCTAGTTAACACACTTGTCATGTTCATCTGTTTATAGCACCTAGTTAACACACTTGTCATGTTCATCTGTTTATAGCACCTAGTTAACACACTTGTCATGTTCATCTGTTTATAGCACCTAGTTAACACACTTGTCATGTTCATCTGTTTATAGCACCTAGTTAACACACTTGTCATGTTCATCTGTTTATAGCACCTAGTTAACACAGTTGTCATGTTCATCTGTTTATAGCACCTAGTTAACACAGTTGTCATGTTCATCTGTTTAGCACCTAGTTAACACACTTGTCATGTTCATCTGTTTATAGCACCTAGTTAACACAGTTGTCATGTTCATCTGTTTATAGCACCTAGTTAACACACTTGTCATGGTCATCTGTTTATAGCACCTAGTTAACACACTTGTCATGTTCATCTGTTTATAGCACCTAGTTAACACAGTTGTCATGGTCATCTGTTTATAGCACCTAGTTAACACACTTGTCATGTTCATCTGTTTATAGCACCTAGTTAACACACTTGTCATGTTCATCTGTTTATAGCACCTAGTTAACACAGTTGTCATGTTCATCTGTTTATAGCACCTAGTTAACACACTTGTCATGTTCATCTGTTTATAGCACCTAGTTAACACACTTGTCATGTTCATCTGTTTATAGCACCTAGTTAACACAGTTGTCATGTTCATCTGTTTATAGCACCTAGTTAACACAGTTGTCATGTTCATCTGTTTAGCACCTAGTTAACACACTTGTCATGTTCATCTGTTTATAGCACCTAGTTAACACAGTTGTCATGTTCATCTGTTTATAGCACCTAGTTAACACAGTTGTCATGTTCATCTGTTTATAGCACCTAGTTAACACAGTTGTCATGTTCATCTGTTTATAGCACCTAGTTAACACACTTGTCATGTTCATCTGTTTATAGCACCTAGTTAACACAGTTGTCATGTTCATCTGTTTATAGCACCTAGTTAACACAGTTGTCATGTTCATCTGTTTATAGCACCTAGTTAACACTGTTGTCATGTTCATCTGTTTATAGCACCTAGTTAACACTGTTGTCATGTTCATCTGTTTATAGCACCTAGTTAACACAGTTGTCATGTTCATCTGTTTATAGCACCTAGTTAACACAGTTGTCATGTTCATCTGTTTATAGCACCTAGTTAACACAGTTGTCATGTTCATCTGTTTATAGCACCTAGTTAACACTGTTGTCATGGTCATCTGTTTATAGCACCTAGTTAACACACTTGTCATGTTCATCTGTTTATAGCACCTAGTTAACACAGTTGTCATGTTCATCTGTTTATAGCACCTAGTTAACACAGTTGTCATGTTCATCTGTTTATAGCACCTAGTTAACACAGTTGTCATGTTCATCTGTTTATAGCACCTAGTTAACACACTTGTCATGTTCATCTGTTTATAGCACCTAGTTAACACACTTGTCATGTTCATCTGTTTATAGCACCTAGTTAACACAGTTGTCATGTTCATCTGTTTATAGCACCTAGTTAACACAGTTGTCATGTTCATCTGTTTATAGCACCTAGTTAACACAGTTGTCATGTTCATCTGTTTATAGCACCTAGTTAACACACTTGTCATGTTCATCTGTTTATAGCACCTAGTTAACACACTTGTCATGTTCATCTGTTTATAGCACCTAGTTAACACACTTGTCATGTTCATCTGTTTATAGCACCTAGTTAACACAGTTGTCATGTTCATCTGTTTATAGCACCTAGTTAACACACTTGTCATGTTCATCTGTTTATAGCACCTAGTTAACACACTTGTCATGTTCATCTGTTTATAGCACCTAGTTAACACAGTTGTCATGTTCATCTGTTTATAGCACCTAGTTAACACAGTTGTCATGTTCATCTGTTTAGCACCTAGTTAACACACTTGTCATGTTCATCTGTTTATAGCACCTAGTTAACACAGTTGTCATGTTCATCTGTTTATAGCACCTAGTTAACACAGTTGTCATGTTCATCTGTTTATAGCACCTAGTTAACACAGTTGTCATGTTCATCTGTTTATAGCACCTAGTTAACACACTTGTCATGTTCATCTGTTTATAGCACCTAGTTAACACAGTTGTCATGTTCATCTGTTTATAGCACCTAGTTAACACAGTTGTCATGTTCATCTGTTTATAGCACCTAGTTAACACTGTTGTCATGTTCATCTGTTTATAGCACCTAGTTAACACTGTTGTCATGTTCATCTGTTTATAGCACCTAGTTAACACAGTTGTCATGTTCATCTGTTTATAGCACCTAGTTAACACAGTTGTCATGTTCATCTGTTTATAGCACCTAGTTAACACAGTTGTCATGTTCATCTGTTTATAGCACCTAGTTAACACTGTTGTCATGGTCATCTGTTTATAGCACCTAGTTAACACACTTGTCATGTTCATCTGTTTATAGCACCTAGTTAACACAGTTGTCATGTTCATCTGTTTATAGCACCTAGTTAACACAGTTGTCATGTTCATCTGTTTATAGCACCTAGTTAACACAGTTGTCATGTTCATCTGTTTATAGCACCTAGTTAACACACTTGTCATGTTCATCTGTTTATAGCACCTAGTTAACACACTTGTCATGTTCATCTGTTTATAGCACCTAGTTAACACAGTTGTCATGTTCATCTGTTTATAGCACCTAGTTAACACAGTTGTCATGTTCATCTGTTTAGCACCTAGTTAACACACTTGTCATGTTCATCTGTTTATAGCACCTAGTTAACACAGTTGTCATGTTCATCTGTTTATAGCACCTAGTTAACACAGTTGTCATGTTCATCTGTTTATAGCACCTAGTTAACACTGTTGTCATGGTCATCTGTTTATAGCACCTAGTTAACACAGTTGTCATGTTCATCTGTTTAGCACCTAGTTAACACAGTTGTCATGGTCATCTGTTTATAGCACCTAGTTAACACACTTGTCATGTTCATCTGTTTATAGCACCTAGTTAACACAGTTGTCATGGTCATCTGTTTATAGCACCTAGTTAACACAGTTGTCATGTTCATCTGTTTATAGCACCTAGTTAACACACTTGTCATGTTCATCTGTTTATAGCACCTAGTTAACACACTTGTCATGTTCATCTGTTTATAGCACCTAGTTAACACAGTTGTCATGTTCATCTGTTTAGCACCTAGTTAACACAGTTGTCATGGTCATCTGTTTATAGCACCTAGTTAACACAGTTGTCATGTTCATCTGTTTATAGCACCTAGTTAACACAGTTGTCATGTTCATCTGTTTATAGCACCTAGTTAACACAGTTGTCATGTTCATCTGTTTATAGCACCTAGTTAACACTGTTGTCATGTTCATCTGTTTATAGCACCTAGTTAACACTGTTGTCATGTTCATCTGTTTATAGCACCTAGTTAACACAGTTGTCATGTTCATCTGTTTATAGCACCTAGTTAACACAGTTGTCATGTTCATCTGTTTATAGCACCTAGTTAACACAGTTGTCATGTTCATCTGTTTATAGCACCTAGTTAACACTGTTGTCATGGTCATCTGTTTATAGCACCTAGTTAACACACTTGTCATGTTCATCTGTTTATAGCACCTAGTTAACACAGTTGTCATGTTCATCTGTTTATAGCACCTAGTTAACACACTTGTCATGTTCATCTGTTTATAGCACCTAGTTAACACACTTGTCATGTTCATCTGTTTATAGCACCTAGTTAACACAGTTGTCATGTTCATCTGTTTAGCACCTAGTTAACACAGTTGTCATGGTCATCTGTTTATAGCACCTAGTTAACACAGTTGTCATGTTCATCTGTTTATAGCACCTAGTTAACACAGTTGTCATGTTCATCTGTTTATAGCACCTAGTTAACACTGTTGTCATGTTCATCTGTTTATAGCACCTAGTTAACACAGTTGTCATGTTCATCTGTTTATAGCACCTAGTTAACACAGTTGTCATGTTCATCTGTTTATAGCACCTAGTTAACACAGTTGTCATGTTCATCTGTTTATAGCACCTAGTTAACACACTTGTCATGTTCATCTGTTTATAGCACCTAGTTAACACAGTTGTCATGTTCATCTGTTTATAGCACCTAGTTAACACAGTTGTCATGTTCATCTGTTTATAGCACCTAGTTAACACAGTTGTCATGTTCATCTGTTTATAGCACCTAGTTAACACAGTTGTCATGTTCATCTGTTTATAGCACCTAGTTAACACACTTGTCATGTTCATCTGTTTATAGCACCTAGTTAACACTGTTGTCATGTTCATCTGTTTATAGCACCTAGTTAACACAGTTGTCATGTTCATCTGTTTATAGCACCTAGTTAACACAGTTGTCATGTTCATCTGTTTATAGCACCTAGTTAACACAGTTGTCATGTTCATCTGTTTATAGCACCTAGTTAACACACTTGTCATGTTCATCTGTTTATAGCACCTAGTTAACACACTTGTCATGTTCATCTGTTTATAGCACCTAGTTAACACACTTGTCATGTTCATCTGTTTATAGCACCTAGTTAACACAGTTGTCATGTTCATCTGTTTATAGCACCTAGTTAACACAGTTGTCATGTTCATCTGTTTATAGCACCTAGTTAACACAGTTGTCATGTTCATCTGTTTATAGCACCTAGTTAACACTGTTGTCATGGTCATCTGTTTATAGCACCTAGTTAACACACTTGTCATGTTCATCTGTTTATAGCACCTAGTTAACACAGTTGTCATGTTCATCTGTTTATAGCACCTAGTTAACACAGTTGTCATGTTCATCTGTTTATAGCACCTAGTTAACACAGTTGTCATGTTCATCTGTTTATAGCACCTAGTTAACACACTTGTCATGTTCATCTGTTTATAGCACCTAGTTAACACACTTGTCATGTTCATCTGTTTATAGCACCTAGTTAACACAGTTGTCATGTTCATCTGTTTATAGCACCTAGTTAACACAGTTGTCATGTTCATCTGTTTAGCACCTAGTTAACACACTTGTCATGTTCATCTGTTTATAGCACCTAGTTAACACAGTTGTCATGTTCATCTGTTTATAGCACCTAGTTAACACAGTTGTCATGTTCATCTGTTTATAGCACCTAGTTAACACTGTTGTCATGGTCATCTGTTTATAGCACCTAGTTAACACAGTTGTCATGTTCATCTGTTTAGCACCTAGTTAACACAGTTGTCATGGTCATCTGTTTATAGCACCTAGTTAACACACTTGTCATGTTCATCTGTTTATAGCACCTAGTTAACACAGTTGTCATGGTCATCTGTTTATAGCACCTAGTTAACACACTTGTCATGTTCATCTGTTTATAGCACCTAGTTAACACACTTGTCATGTTCATCTGTTTATAGCACCTAGTTAACACAGTTGTCATGTTCATCTGTTTATAGCACCTAGTTAACACACTTGTCATGTTTATCTGTTTATAGCACCTAGTTAACACACTTGTCATGTTCATCTGTTTATAGCACCTAGTTAACACAGTTGTCATGTTCATCTGTTTATAGCACCTAGTTAACACAGTTGTCATGTTCATCTGTTTAGCACCTAGTTAACACACTTGTCATGTTCATCTGTTTATAGCACCTAGTTAACACAGTTGTCATGTTCATCTGTTTATAGCACCTAGTTAACACTGTTGTCATGGTCATCTGTTTATAGCACCTAGTTAACACAGTTGTCATGTTCATCTGTTTAGCACCTAGTTAACACAGTTGTCATGGTCATCTGTTTATAGCACCTAGTTAACACACTTGTCATGTTCATCTGTTTATAGCACCTAGTTAACACAGTTGTCATGGTCATCTGTTTATAGCACCTAGTTAACACACTTGTCATGTTCATCTGTTTATAGCACCTAGTTAACACACTTGTCATGTTCATCTGTTTATAGCACCTAGTTAACACAGTTGTCATGTTCATCTGTTTATAGCACCTAGTTAACACACTTGTCATGTTCATCTGTTTATAGCACCTAGTTAACACACTTGTCATGTTCATCTGTTTATAGCACCTAGTTAACACAGTTGTCATGTTCATCTGTTTATAGCACCTAGTTAACACAGTTGTCATGTTCATCTGTTTAGCACCTAGTTAACACACTTGTCATGTTCATCTGTTTATAGCACCTAGTTAACACAGTTGTCATGTTCATCTGTTTATAGCACCTAGTTAACACAGTTGTCATGTTCATCTGTTTATAGCACCTAGTTAACACAGTTGTCATGTTCATCTGTTTATAGCACCTAGTTAACACACTTGTCATGTTCATCTGTTTATAGCACCTAGTTAACACAGTTGTCATGTTCATCTGTTTATAGCACCTAGTTAACACAGTTGTCATGTTCATCTGTTTATAGCACCTAGTTAACACTGTTGTCATGTTCATCTGTTTATAGCACCTAGTTAACACTGTTGTCATGTTCATCTGTTTATAGCACCTAGTTAACACAGTTGTCATGTTCATCTGTTTATAGCACCTAGTTAACACAGTTGTCATGTTCATCTGTTTATAGCACCTAGTTAACACAGTTGTCATGTTCATCTGTTTATAGCACCTAGTTAACACTGTTGTCATGGTCATCTGTTTATAGCACCTAGTTAACACACTTGTCATGTTCATCTGTTTATAGCACCTAGTTAACACAGTTGTCATGTTCATCTGTTTATAGCACCTAGTTAACACAGTTGTCATGTTCATCTGTTTATAGCACCTAGTTAACACAGTTGTCATGTTCATCTGTTTATAGCACCTAGTTAACACACTTGTCATGTTCATCTGTTTATAGCACCTAGTTAACACACTTGTCATGTTCATCTGTTTATAGCACCTAGTTAACACAGTTGTCATGTTCATCTGTTTATAGCACCTAGTTAACACAGTTGTCATGTTCATCTGTTTAGCACCTAGTTAACACACTTGTCATGTTCATCTGTTTATAGCACCTAGTTAACACAGTTGTCATGTTCATCTGTTTATAGCACCTAGTTAACACAGTTGTCATGTTCATCTGTTTATAGCACCTAGTTAACACTGTTGTCATGGTCATCTGTTTATAGCACCTAGTTAACACAGTTGTCATGTTCATCTGTTTAGCACCTAGTTAACACAGTTGTCATGGTCATCTGTTTATAGCACCTAGTTAACACACTTGTCATGTTCATCTGTTTATAGCACCTAGTTAACACAGTTGTCATGGTCATCTGTTTATAGCACCTAGTTAACACACTTGTCATGTTCATCTGTTTATAGCACCTAGTTAACACACTTGTCATGTTCATCTGTTTATAGCACCTAGTTAACACAGTTGTCATGTTCATCTGTTTATAGCACCTAGTTAACACACTTGTCATGTTCATCTGTTTATAGCACCTAGTTAACACACTTGTCATGTTCATCTGTTTATAGCACCTAGTTAACACAGTTGTCATGTTCATCTGTTTAGCACCTAGTTAACACAGTTGTCATGGTCATCTGTTTATAGCACCTAGTTAACACAGTTGTCATGTTCATCTGTTTAGCACCTAGTTAACACAGTTGTCATGTTCATCTGTTTAGCACCTAGTTAACACAGTTGTCATGTTCATCTGTTTATAGCACCTAGTTAACACTGTTGTCATGTTCATCTGTTTATAGCACCTAGTTAACACAGTTGTCATGTTCATCTGTTTATAGCACCTAGTTAACACAGTTGTCATGTTCATCTGTTTATAGCACCTAGTTAACACTGTTGTCATGTTCATCTGTTTATAGCACCTAGTTAACACTGTTGTCATGTTCATCTGTTTATAGCACCTAGTTAACACAGTTGTCATGTTCATCTGTTTATAGCACCTAGTTAACACAGTTGTCATGTTCATCTGTTTATAGCACCTAGTTAACACAGTTGTCATGTTCATCTGTTTATAGCACCTAGTTAACACTGTTGTCATGGTCATCTGTTTATAGCACCTAGTTAACACACTTGTCATGTTCATCTGTTTATAGCACCTAGTTAACACAGTTGTCATGTTCATCTGTTTATAGCACCTAGTTAACACACTTGTCATGTTCATCTGTTTATAGCACCTAGTTAACACACTTGTCATGTTCATCTGTTTATAGCACCTAGTTAACACAGTTGTCATGTTCATCTGTTTATAGCACCTAGTTAACACAGTTGTCATGTTCATCTGTTTATAGCACCTAGTTAACACTGTTGTCATGGTCATCTGTTTATAGCACCTAGTTAACACACTTGTCATGTTCATCTGTTTATAGCACCTAGTTAACACTGTTGTCATGGTCATCTGTTTATAGCACCTAGTTAACACACTTGTCATGTTCATCTGTTTATAGCACCTAGTTAACACACTTGTCATGTTCATCTGTTTATAGCACCTAGTTAACACACTTGTCATGTTCATCTGTTTATAGCACCTAGTTAACACAGTTGTCATGTTCATCTGTTTATAGCACCTAGTTAACACAGTTGTCATGTTCATTTGTTTATAGCACCTAGTTAACACTGTTGTCATGGTCATCTGTTTATAGCACCTAGTTAACACACTTGTCATGTTCATCTGTTTATAGCACCTAGTTAACACTGTTGTCATGGTCATCTGTTTATAGCACCTAGTTAACACAGTTGTCATGTTCATCTGTTTATAGCACCTAGTTAACACTGTTGTCATGTTCATCTGTTTATAGCACCTAGTTAACACTGTTGTCATGTTCATCTGTTTATAGCACCTAGTTAACACAGTTGTCATGTTCATCTGTTTAGCACCTAGTTAACACAGTTGTCATGTTCATCTGTTTAGCACCTAGTTAACACAGTTGTCATGTTCATCTGTTTATAGCACCTAGTTAACACTGTTGTCATGTTCATCTGTTTATAGCACCTAGTTAACACTGTTGTCATGTTCATCTGTTTATAGCACCTAGTTAACACAGTTGTCATGTTCATCTGTTTATAGCACCTAGTTAACACAGTTGTCATGTTCATCTGTTTATAGCACCTAGTTAACACACTTGTCATGTTCATCTGTTTATAGCACCTAGTTAACACACTTGTCATGTTCATCTGTTTATAGCACCTAGTTAACACACTTGTCATGTTCATCTGTTTATAGCACCTAGTTAACACAGTTGTCATGTTCATCTGTTTATAGCACCTAGTTAACACAGTTGTCATGTTCATCTGTTTAGCACCTAGTTAACACAGTTGTCATGGTCATCTGTTTATAGCACCTAGTTAACACAGTTGTCATGTTCATCTGTTTATAGCACCTAGTTAACACAGTTGTCATGTTCATCTGTTTAGCACCTAGTTAACACAGTTGTCATGTTCATCTGTTTAGCACCTAGTTAACACAGTTGTCATGTTCATCTGTTTATAGCACCTAGTTAACACTGTTGTCATGTTCATCTGTTTATAGCACCTAGTTAACACTGTTGTCATGTTCATCTGTTTATAGCACCTAGTTAACACAGTTGTCATGTTCATCTGTTTATAGCACCTAGTTAACACAGTTGTCATGTTCATCTGTTTATAGCACCTAGTTAACACAGTTGTCATGTTCATCTGTTTATAGCACCTAGTTAACACAGTTGTCATGTTCATCTGTTTATAGCACCTAGATAACACACTTGTCATGTTCATCTGTTTATAGCACCTAGTTAACACTGTTGTCATGTTCATCTGTTTATAGCACCTAGTTAACACAGTTGTCATGTTCATCTGTTTATAGCACCTAGTTAACACAGTTGTCATGTTCATCTGTTTATAGCACCTAGTTAACACAGTTGTCATGTTCATCTGTTTATAGCACCTAGTTAACACTGTTGTCATGGTCATCTGTTTATAGCACCTAGTTAACACACTTGTCATGTTCATCTGTTTATAGCACCTAGTTAACACTGTTGTCATGGTCATCTGTTTATAGCACCTAGTTAACACACTTGTCATGTTCATCTGTTTATAGCACCTAGTTAACACACTTGTCATGTTCATCTGTTTATAGCACCTAGTTAACACACTTGTCATGTTCATCTGTTTATAGCACCTAGTTAACACAGTTGTCATGTTCATCTGTTTATAGCACCTAGTTAACACAGTTGTCATGTTCATTTGTTTATAGCACCTAGTTAACACTGTTGTCATGGTCATCTGTTTATAGCACCTAGTTAACACACTTGTCATGTTCATCTGTTTATAGCACCTAGTTAACACTGTTGTCATGGTCATCTGTTTATAGCACCTAGTTAACACACTTGTCATGTTCATCTGTTTATAGCACCTAGTTAACACAGTTGTCATGGTCATCTGTTTAGCACCTAGTTAACACAGTTGTCATGGTCATCTGTTTATAGCACCTAGTTAACACTGTTGTCATGTTCATCTGTTTATAGCACCTAGTTAACACAGTTGTCATGGTCATCTGTTTAGCACCTAGTTAACACAGTTGTCATGTTCATCTGTTTATAGCACCTAGTTAACACTGTTGTCATGTTCATCTGTTTATAGCACCTAGTTAACACTGTTGTCATGTTCATCTGTTTATAGCACCTAGTTAACACAGTTGTCATGTTCATCTGTTTATAGCACCTAGTTAACACAGTTGTCATGTTCATCTGTTTATAGCACCTAGTTAACACACTTGTCATGTTCATCTGTTTATAGCACCTAGTTAACACACTTGTCATGTTCATCTGTTTATAGCACCTAGTTAACACACTTGTCATGTTCATCTGTTTATAGCACCTAGTTAACACAGTTGTCATGTTCATCTGTTTATAGCACCTAGTTAACACAGTTGTCATGTTCATCTGTTTAGCACCTAGTTAACACAGTTGTCATGGTCATCTGTTTATAGCACCTAGTTAACACAGTTGTCATGTTCATCTGTTTATAGCACCTAGTTAACACAGTTGTCATGTTCATCTGTTTAGCACCTAGTTAACACAGTTGTCATGTTCATCTGTTTAGCACCTAGTTAACACAGTTGTCATGTTCATCTGTTTATAGCACCTAGTTAACACTGTTGTCATGTTCATCTGTTTATAGCACCTAGTTAACACTGTTGTCATGTTCATCTGTTTATAGCACCTAGTTAACACAGTTGTCATGTTCATCTGTTTATAGCACCTAGTTAACACAGTTGTCATGTTCATCTGTTTATAGCACCTAGTTAACACAGTTGTCATGTTCATCTGTTTATAGCACCTAGTTAACACAGTTGTCATGTTCATCTGTTTATAGCACCTAGATAACACACTTGTCATGTTCATCTGTTTATAGCACCTAGTTAACACTGTTGTCATGTTCATCTGTTTATAGCACCTAGTTAACACAGTTGTCATGTTCATCTGTTTATAGCACCTAGTTAACACAGTTGTCATGTTCATCTGTTTATAGCACCTAGTTAACACAGTTGTCATGTTCATCTGTTTATAGCACCTAGTTAACACTGTTGTCATGGTCATCTGTTTATAGCACCTAGTTAACACACTTGTCATGTTCATCTGTTTATAGCACCTAGTTAACACTGTTGTCATGGTCATCTGTTTATAGCACCTAGTTAACACACTTGTCATGTTCATCTGTTTATAGCACCTAGTTAACACACTTGTCATGTTCATCTGTTTATAGCACCTAGTTAACACACTTGTCATGTTCATCTGTTTATAGCACCTAGTTAACACAGTTGTCATGTTCATCTGTTTATAGCACCTAGTTAACACAGTTGTCATGTTCATTTGTTTATAGCACCTAGTTAACACTGTTGTCATGGTCATCTGTTTATAGCACCTAGTTAACACACTTGTCATGTTCATCTGTTTATAGCACCTAGTTAACACTGTTGTCATGGTCATCTGTTTATAGCACCTAGTTAACACACTTGTCATGTTCATCTGTTTATAGCACCTAGTTAACACAGTTGTCATGGTCATCTGTTTAGCACCTAGTTAACACAGTTGTCATGGTCATCTGTTTATAGCACCTAGTTAACACTGTTGTCATGTTCATCTGTTTATAGCACCTAGTTAACACAGTTGTCATGGTCATCTGTTTAGCACCTAGTTAACACACTTGTCATGTTCATCTGTTTATAGCACCTAGTTAACACTGTTGTCATGGTCATCTGTTTATAGCACCTAGTTAACACACTTGTCATGTTCATCTGTTTATAGCACCTAGTTAACACACTTGTCATGTTCATCTGTTTATAGCACCTAGTTAACACAGTTGTCATGTTCATCTGTTTATAGCACCTAGTTAACACAGTTGTCATGTTCATTTGTTTATAGCACCTAGTTAACACTGTTGTCATGGTCATCTGTTTATAGCACCTAGTTAACACACTTGTCATGTTCATCTGTTTATAGCACCTAGTTAACACTGTTGTCATGGTCATCTGTTTATAGCACCTAGTTAACACAGTTGTCATGTTCATCTGTTTATAGCACCTAGTTAACACTGTTGTCATGTTCATCTGTTTATAGCACCTAGTTAACACTGTTGTCATGTTCATCTGTTTATAGCACCTAGTTAACACAGTTGTCATGTTCATCTGTTTAGCACCTAGTTAACACAGTTGTCATGTTCATCTGTTTAGCACCTAGTTAACACAGTTGTCATGTTCATCTGTTTATAGCACCTAGTTAACACTGTTGTCATGTTCATCTGTTTATAGCACCTAGTTAACACTGTTGTCATGTTCATCTGTTTATAGCACCTAGTTAACACAGTTGTCATGTTCATCTGTTTATAGCACCTAGTTAACACAGTTGTCATGTTCATCTGTTTATAGCACCTAGTTAACACACTTGTCATGTTCATCTGTTTATAGCACCTAGTTAACACACTTGTCATGTTCATCTGTTTATAGCACCTAGTTAACACACTTGTCATGTTCATCTGTTTATAGCACCTAGTTAACACAGTTGTCATGTTCATCTGTTTATAGCACCTAGTTAACACACTTGTCATGTTCATCTGTTTATAGCACCTAGTTAACACTGTTGTCATGTTCATCTGTTTATAGCACCTAGTTAACACTGTTGTCATGTTCATCTGTTTATAGCACCTAGTTAACACAGTTGTCATGTTCATCTGTTTAGCACCTAGTTAACACAGTTGTCATGTTCATCTGTTTAGCACCTAGTTAACACAGTTGTCATGTTCATCTGTTTATAGCACCTAGTTAACACTGTTGTCATGTTCATCTGTTTATAGCACCTAGTTAACACACTTGTCATGTTCATCTGTTTATAGCACCTAGTTAACACTGTTGTCATGGTCATCTGTTTATAGCACCTAGTTAACACACTTGTCATGTTCATCTGTTTATAGCACCTAGTTAACACACTTGTCATGTTCATCTGTTTATAGCACCTAGTTAACACACTTGTCATGTTCATCTGTTTATAGCACCTAGTTAACACAGTTGTCATGTTCATCTGTTTATAGCACCTAGTTAACACAGTTGTCATGTTCATTTGTTTATAGCACCTAGTTAACACTGTTGTCATGGTCATCTGTTTATAGCACCTAGTTAACACACTTGTCATGTTCATCTGTTTATAGCACCTAGTTAACACTGTTGTCATGGTCATCTGTTTATAGCACCTAGTTAACACACTTGTCATGTTCATCTGTTTATAGCACCTAGTTAACACAGTTGTCATGGTCATCTGTTTAGCACCTAGTTAACACAGTTGTCATGGTCATCTGTTTATAGCACCTAGTTAACACTGTTGTCATGTTCATCTGTTTATAGCACCTAGTTAACACAGTTGTCATGGTCATCTGTTTAGCACCTAGTTAACACACTTGTCATGTTCATCTGTTTATAGCACCTAGTTAACACTGTTGTCATGGTCATCTGTTTATAGCACCTAGTTAACACACTTGTCATGTTCATCTGTTTATAGCACCTAGTTAACACACTTGTCATGTTCATCTGTTTATAGCACCTAGTTAACACAGTTGTCATGTTCATCTGTTTATAGCACCTAGTTAACACAGTTGTCATGTTCATTTGTTTATAGCACCTAGTTAACACTGTTGTCATGGTCATCTGTTTATAGCACCTAGTTAACACACTTGTCATGTTCATCTGTTTATAGCACCTAGTTAACACTGTTGTCATGGTCATCTGTTTATAGCACCTAGTTAACACAGTTGTCATGTTCATCTGTTTATAGCACCTAGTTAACACTGTTGTCATGTTCATCTGTTTATAGCACCTAGTTAACACTGTTGTCATGTTCATCTGTTTATAGCACCTAGTTAACACAGTTGTCATGTTCATCTGTTTAGCACCTAGTTAACACAGTTGTCATGTTCATCTGTTTAGCACCTAGTTAACACAGTTGTCATGTTCATCTGTTTATAGCACCTAGTTAACACTGTTGTCATGTTCATCTGTTTATAGCACCTAGTTAACACTGTTGTCATGTTCATCTGTTTATAGCACCTAGTTAACACAGTTGTCATGTTCATCTGTTTATAGCACCTAGTTAACACAGTTGTCATGTTCATCTGTTTATAGCACCTAGTTAACACACTTGTCATGTTCATCTGTTTATAGCACCTAGTTAACACACTTGTCATGTTCATCTGTTTATAGCACCTAGTTAACACACTTGTCATGTTCATCTGTTTATAGCACCTAGTTAACACAGTTGTCATGTTCATCTGTTTATAGCACCTAGTTAACACAGTTGTCATGTTCATCTGTTTAGCACCTAGTTAACACAGTTGTCATGGTCATCTGTTTATAGCACCTAGTTAACACAGTTGTCATGTTCATCTGTTTATAGCACCTAGTTAACACAGTTGTCATGTTCATCTGTTTAGCACCTAGTTAACACAGTTGTCATGTTCATCTGTTTAGCACCTAGTTAACACAGTTGTCATGTTCATCTGTTTATAGCACCTAGTTAACACTGTTGTCATGTTCATCTGTTTATAGCACCTAGTTAACACTGTTGTCATGTTCATCTGTTTATAGCACCTAGTTAACACAGTTGTCATGTTCATCTGTTTATAGCACCTAGTTAACACAGTTGTCATGTTCATCTGTTTATAGCACCTAGTTAACACAGTTGTCATGTTCATCTGTTTATAGCACCTAGTTAACACTGTTGTCATGTTCATCTGTTTATAGCACCTAGTTAACACTGTTGTCATGTTCATCTGTTTATAGCACCTAGTTAACACAGTTGTCATGTTCATCTGTTTATAGCACCTAGTTAACACAGTTGTCATGTTCATCTGTTTATAGCACCTAGTTAACACAGTTGTCATGTTCATCTGTTTATAGCACCTAGTTAACACACTTGTCATGTTCATCTGTTTATAGCACCTAGTTAACACAGTTGTCATGTTCATCTGTTTATAGCACCTAGTTAACACAGTTGTCATGTTCATCTGTTTATAGCACCTAGTTAACACAGTTGTCATGTTCATCTGTTTATAGCACCTAGTTAACACAGTTGTCATGTTCATCTGTTTATAGCACCTAGTTAACACACTTGTCATGTTCATCTGTTTATAGCACCTAGTTAACACTGTTGTCATGTTCATCTGTTTATAGCACCTAGTTAACACAGTTGTCATGTTCATCTGTTTATAGCACCTAGTTAACACAGTTGTCATGTTCATCTGTTTATAGCACCTAGTTAACACAGTTGTCATGTTCATCTGTTTATAGCACCTAGTTAACACACTTGTCATGTTCATCTGTTTATAGCACCTAGTTAACACACTTGTCATGTTCATCTGTTTATAGCACCTAGTTAACACACTTGTCATGTTCATCTGTTTATAGCACCTAGTTAACACAGTTGTCATGTTCATCTGTTTATAGCACCTAGTTAACACTGTTGTCATGGTCATCTGTTTATAGCACCTAGTTAACACACTTGTCATGTTCATCTGTTTATAGCACCTAGTTAACACTGTTGTCATGGTCATCTGTTTATAGCACCTAGTTAACACACTTGTCATGTTCATCTGTTTATAGCACCTAGTTAACACACTTGTCATGTTCATCTGTTTATAGCACCTAGTTAACACACTTGTCATGTTCATCTGTTTATAGCACCTAGTTAACACAGTTGTCATGTTCATCTGTTTATAGCACCTAGTTAACACAGTTGTCATGTTCATTTGTTTATAGCACCTAGTTAACACTGTTGTCATGGTCATCTGTTTATAGCACCTAGTTAACACACTTGTCATGTTCATCTGTTTATAGCACCTAGTTAACACTGTTGTCATGGTCATCTGTTTATAGCACCTAGTTAACACACTTGTCATGTTCATCTGTTTATAGCACCTAGTTAACACAGTTGTCATGGTCATCTGTTTAGCACCTAGTTAACACAGTTGTCATGGTCATCTGTTTATAGCACCTAGTTAACACTGTTGTCATGTTCATCTGTTTATAGCACCTAGTTAACACAGTTGTCATGTTCATCTGTTTAGCACCTAGTTAACACAGTTGTCATGTTCATCTGTTTAGCACCTAGTTAACACAGTTGTCATGTTCATCTGTTTATAGCACCTAGTTAACACTGTTGTCATGTTCATCTGTTTATAGCACCTAGTTAACACAGTTGTCATGTTCATCTGTTTATAGCACCTAGTTAACACAGTTGTCATGTTCATCTGTTTATAGCACCTAGTTAACACAGTTGTCATGTTCATCTGTTTATAGCACCTAGTTAACACAGTTGTCATGTTCATCTGTTTAGCACCTAGTTAACACAGTTGTCATGTTCATCTGTTTAGCACCTAGTTAACACAGTTGTCATGTTCATCTGTTTATAGCACCTAGTTAACACTGTTGTCATGTTCATCTGTTTATAGCACCTAGTTAACACTGTTGTCATGTTCATCTGTTTATAGCACCTAGTTAACACAGTTGTCATGTTCATCTGTTTATAGCACCTAGTTAACACAGTTGTCATGTTCATCTGTTTATAGCACCTAGTTAACACAGTTGTCATGTTCATCTGTTTATAGCACCTAGTTAACACAGTTGTCATGTTCATCTGTTTATAGCACCTAGTTAACACAGTTGTCATGTTCATCTGTTTATAGCACCTAGTTAACACTGTTGTCATGTTCATCTGTTTATAGCACCTAGTTAACACAGTTGTCATGTTCATCTGTTTATAGCACCTAGTTAACACAGTTGTCATGTTCATCTGTTTATAGCACCTAGTTAACACAGTTGTCATGTTCATCTGTTTATAGCACCTAGTTAACACTGTTGTCATGGTCATCTGTTTATAGCACCTAGTTAACACACTTGTCATGTTCATCTGTTTATAGCACCTAGTTAACACAGTTGTCATGTTCATCTGTTTATAGCACCTAGTTAACACAGTTGTCATGTTCATCTGTTTATAGCACCTAGTTAACACAGTTGTCATGTTCATCTGTTTATAGCACCTAGTTAACACACTTGTCATGTTCATCTGTTTATAGCACCTAGTTAACACAGTTGTCATGTTCATCTGTTTATAGCACCTAGTTAACACAGTTGTCATGTTCATCTGTTTATAGCACCTAGTTAACACACTTGTCATGTTCATCTGTTTATAGCACCTAGTTAACACAGTTGTCATGTTCATCTGTTTATAGCACCTAGTTAACACAGTTGTCATGTTCATCTGTTTATAGCACCTAGTTAACACAGTTGTCATGTTCATCTGTTTATAGCACCTAGTTAACACAGTTGTCATGTTCATCTGTTTATAGCACCTAGTTAACACAGTTGTCATGTTCATCTGTTTATAGCACCTAGTTAACACACTTGTCATGTTCATCTGTTTATAGCACCTAGTTAACACACTTGTCATGTTCATCTGTTTATAGCACCTAGTTAACACAGTTGTCATGTTCATCTGTTTATAGCACCTAGTTAACACTGTTGTCATGGTCATCTGTTTATAGCACCTAGTTAACACACTTGTCATGTTCATCTGTTTATAGCACCTAGTTAACACTGTTGTCATGGTCATCTGTTTATAGCACCTAGTTAACACACTTGTCATGTTCATCTGTTTATAGCACCTAGTTAACACACTTGTCATGTTCATCTGTTTATAGCACCTAGTTAACACACTTGTCATGTTCATCTGTTTATAGCACCTAGTTAACACTGTTGTCATGGTCATCTGTTTATAGCACCTAGTTAACACACTTGTCATGTTCATCTGTTTATAGCACCTAGTTAACACAGTTGTCATGTTCATCTGTTTATAGCACCTAGTTAACACAGTTGTCATGTTCATCTGTTTATAGCACCTAGTTAACACACTTGTCATGTTCATCTGTTTATAGCACCTAGTTAACACAGTTGTCATGTTCATCTGTTTATAGCACCTAGTTAACACAGTTGTCATGTTCATCTGTTTATAGCACCTAGTTAACACAGTTGTCATGTTCATCTGTTTATAGCACCTAGTTAACACAGTTGTCATGTTCATCTGTTTATAGCACCTAGTTAACACACTTGTCATGTTCATCTGTTTATAGCACCTAGTTAAC
This sequence comes from Oncorhynchus mykiss, assembly GCF_013265735.2. Taxonomy (NCBI): domain Eukaryota; kingdom Metazoa; phylum Chordata; class Actinopteri; order Salmoniformes; family Salmonidae; genus Oncorhynchus; species Oncorhynchus mykiss. The sequence continues at coordinate 10,738,038 of NC_050572.1, forward strand.
ACAGTTGTCATGTTCATCTGTTTATAGCACCTAGTTAACACAGTTGTCATGTTCATCTGTTTATAGCACCTAGTTAACACAGTTGTCATGTTCATCTGTTTATAGCACCTAGTTAACACAGTTGTCATGTTCATCTGTTTATAGCACCTAGTTAACACAGTTGTCATGTTCATCTGTTTATAGCACCTAGTTAACACTGTTGTCATGTTCATCTGTTTATAGCACCTAGTTAACACAGTTGTCATGTTCATCTGTTTATAGCACCTAGTTAACACAGTTGTCATGTTCATCTGTTTATAGCACCTAGTTAACACAGTTGTCATGTTCATCTGTTTATAGCACCTAGTTAACACTGTTGTCATGGTCATCTGTTTATAGCACCTAGTTAACACACTTGTCATGTTCATCTGTTTATAGCACCTAGTTAACACAGTTGTCATGTTCATCTGTTTATAGCACCTAGTTAACACAGTTGTCATGTTCATCTGTTTATAGCACCTAGTTAACACACTTGTCATGTTCATCTGTTTATAGCACCTAGTTAACACAGTTGTCATGTTCATCTGTTTATAGCACCTAGTTAACACAGTTGTCATGTTCATCTGTTTATAGCACCTAGTTAACACAGTTGTCATGTTCATCTGTTTATAGCACCTAGTTAACACAGTTGTCATGTTCATCTGTTTATAGCACCTAGTTAACACACTTGTCATGTTCATCTGTTTATAGCACCTAGTTAACACAGTTGTCATGTTCATCTGTTTATAGCACCTAGTTAACACAGTTGTCATGTTCATCTGTTTATAGCACCTAGTTAACACAGTTGTCATGTTCATCTGTTTATAGCACCTAGTTAACACAGTTGTCATGTTCATCTGTTTATAGCACCTAGTTAACACAGTTGTCATGTTCATCTGTTTATAGCACCTAGTTAACACTGTTGTCATGTTCATCTGTTTATAGCACCTAGTTAACACAGTTGTCATGTTCATCTGTTTATAGCACCTAGTTAACACAGTTGTCATGTTCATCTGTTTATAGCACCTAGTTAACACAGTTGTCATGTTCATCTGTTTATAGCACCTAGTTAACACTGTTGTCATGGTCATCTGTTTATAGCACCTAGTTAACACACTTGTCATGTTCATCTGTTTATAGCACCTAGTTAACACAGTTGTCATGTTCATCTGTTTATAGCACCTAGTTAACACAGTTGTCATGTTCATCTGTTTATAGCACCTAGTTAACACACTTGTCATGTTCATCTGTTTATAGCACCTAGTTAACACAGTTGTCATGTTCATCTGTTTATAGCACCTAGTTAACACAGTTGTCATGTTCATCTGTTTATAGCACCTAGTTAACACAGTTGTCATGTTCATCTGTTTATAGCACCTAGTTAACACAGTTGTCATGTTCATCTGTTTATAGCACCTAGTTAACACACTTGTCATGTTCATCTGTTTATAGCACCTAGTTAACACAGTTGTCATGTTCATCTGTTTATAGCACCTAGTTAACACAGTTGTCATGTTCATCTGTTTATAGCACCTAGTTAACACACTTGTCATGTTCATCTGTTTATAGCACCTAGTTAACACAGTTGTCATGTTCATCTGTTTATAGCACCTAGTTAACACAGTTGTCATGTTCATCTGTTTATAGCACCTAGTTAACACAGTTGTCATGTTCATCTGTTTATAGCACCTAGTTAACACAGTTGTCATGTTCATCTGTTTATAGCACCTAGTTAACACAGTTGTCATGTTCATCTGTTTATAGCACCTAGTTAACACACTTGTCATGTTCATCTGTTTATAGCACCTAGTTAACACACTTGTCATGTTCATCTGTTTATAGCACCTAGTTAACACAGTTGTCATGTTCATCTGTTTATAGCACCTAGTTAACACTGTTGTCATGGTCATCTGTTTATAGCACCTAGTTAACACACTTGTCATGTTCATCTGTTTATAGCACCTAGTTAACACTGTTGTCATGGTCATCTGTTTATAGCACCTAGTTAACACACTTGTCATGTTCATCTGTTTATAGCACCTAGTTAACACACTTGTCATGTTCATCTGTTTATAGCACCTAGTTAACACACTTGTCATGTTCATCTGTTTATAGCACCTAGTTAACACTGTTGTCATGGTCATCTGTTTATAGCACCTAGTTAACACACTTGTCATGTTCATCTGTTTATAGCACCTAGTTAACACAGTTGTCATGTTCATCTGTTTATAGCACCTAGTTAACACAGTTGTCATGTTCATCTGTTTATAGCACCTAGTTAACACACTTGTCATGTTCATCTGTTTATAGCACCTAGTTAACACAGTTGTCATGTTCATCTGTTTATAGCACCTAGTTAACACAGTTGTCATGTTCATCTGTTTATAGCACCTAGTTAACACAGTTGTCATGTTCATCTGTTTATAGCACCTAGTTAACACAGTTGTCATGTTCATCTGTTTATAGCACCTAGTTAACACACTTGTCATGTTCATCTGTTTATAGCACCTAGTTAACACAGTTGTCATGTTCATCTGTTTATAGCACCTAGTTAACACAGTTGTCATGTTCATCTGTTTATAGCACCTAGTTAACACACTTGTCATGTTCATCTGTTTATAGCACCTAGTTAACACAGTTGTCATGTTCATCTGTTTATAGCACCTAGTTAACACAGTTGTCATGTTCATCTGTTTATAGCACCTAGTTAACACAGTTGTCATGTTCATCTGTTTATAGCACCTAGTTAACACAGTTGTCATGTTCATCTGTTTATAGCACCTAGTTAACACAGTTGTCATGTTCATCTGTTTATAGCACCTAGTTAACACACTTGTCATGTTCATCTGTTTATAGCACCTAGTTAACACACTTGTCATGTTCATCTGTTTATAGCACCTAGTTAACACAGTTGTCATGTTCATCTGTTTATAGCACCTAGTTAACACTGTTGTCATGGTCATCTGTTTATAGCACCTAGTTAACACACTTGTCATGTTCATCTGTTTATAGCACCTAGTTAACACTGTTGTCATGGTCATCTGTTTATAGCACCTAGTTAACACACTTGTCATGTTCATCTGTTTATAGCACCTAGTTAACACACTTGTCATGTTCATCTGTTTATAGCACCTAGTTAACACACTTGTCATGTTCATCTGTTATAGCACCTAGTTAACACAGTTGTCATGTTCATCTGTTTATAGCACCTAGTTAACACAGTTGTCATGTTCATTTGTTTATAGCACCTAGTTAACACTGTTGTCATGGTCATCTGTTTATAGCACCTAGTTAACACACTTGTCATGTTCATCTGTTTATAGCACCTAGTTAACACTGTTGTCATGGTCATCTGTTTATAGCACCTAGTTAACACACTTGTCATGTTCATCTGTTTATAGCACCTAGTTAACACAGTTGTCATGGTCATCTGTTTAGCACCTAGTTAACACAGTTGTCATGGTCATCTGTTTATAGCACCTAGTTAACACTGTTGTCATGTTCATCTGTTTATAGCACCTAGTTAACACAGTTGTCATGTTCATCTGTTTAGCACCTAGTTAACACAGTTGTCATGTTCATCTGTTTAGCACCTAGTTAACACAGTTGTCATGTTCATCTGTTTATAGCACCTAGTTAACACTGTTGTCATGTTCATCTGTTTATAGCACCTAGTTAACACAGTTGTCATGTTCATCTGTTTATAGCACCTAGTTAACACAGTTGTCATGTTCATATGTTTATAGCACCTAGTTAACACAGTTGTCATGTTCATCTGTTTATAGCACCTAGTTAACACAGTTGTCATGTTCATCTGTTTAGCACCTAGTTAACACAGTTGTCATGTTCATCTGTTTAGCACCTAGTTAACACAGTTGTCATGTTCATCTGTTTATAGCACCTAGTTAACACTGTTGTCATGTTCATCTGTTTATAGCACCTAGTTAACACTGTTGTCATGTTCATCTGTTTATAGCACCTAGTTAACACAGTTGTCATGTTCATCTGTTTATAGCACCTAGTTAACACAGTTGTCATGTTCATCTGTTTATAGCACCTAGTTAACACAGTTGTCATGTTCATCTGTTTTTAGCACCTAGTTAACACAGTTGTCATGTTCATCTGTTTATAGCACCTAGTTAACACAGTTGTCATGTTCATCTGTTTATAGCACCTAGTTAACACTGTTGTCATGTTCATCTGTTTATAGCACCTAGTTAACACAGTTGTCATGTTCATCTGTTTATAGCACCTAGTTAACACAGTTGTCATGTTCATCTGTTTATAGCACCTAGTTAACACAGTTGTCATGTTCATCTGTTTATAGCACCTAGTTAACACTGTTGTCATGGTCATCTGTTTATAGCACCTAGTTAACACACTTGTCATGTTCATCTGTTTATAGCACCTAGTTAACACAGTTGTCATGTTCATCTGTTTATAGCACCTAGTTAACACAGTTGTCATGTTCATCTGTTTATAGCACCTAGTTAACACACTTGTCATGTTCATCTGTTTATAGCACCTAGTTAACACAGTTGTCATGTTCATCTGTTTATAGCACCTAGTTAACACAGTTGTCATGTTCATCTGTTTATAGCACCTAGTTAACACAGTTGTCATGTTCATCTGTTTATAGCACCTAGTTAACACAGTTGTCATGTTCATCTGTTTATAGCACCTAGTTAACACACTTGTCATGTTCATCTGTTTATAGCACCTAGTTAACACAGTTGTCATGTTCATCTGTTTATAGCACCTAGTTAACACAGTTGTCATGTTCATCTGTTTATAGCACCTAGTTAACACACTTGTCATGTTCATCTGTTTATAGCACCTAGTTAACACAGTTGTCATGTTCATCTGTTTATAGCACCTAGTTAACACAGTTGTCATGTTCATCTGTTTATAGCACCTAGTTAACACAGTTGTCATGTTCATCTGTTTATAGCACCTAGATAACACACTTGTCATGTTCATCTGTTTATAGCACCTAGTTAACACTGTTGTCATGTTCATCTGTTTATAGCACCTAGTTAACACAGTTGTCATGTTCATCTGTTTATAGCACCTAGTTAACACAGTTGTCATGTTCATCTGTTTATAGCACCTAGTTAACACAGTTGTCATGTTCATCTGTTTATAGCACCTAGTTAACACAGTTGTCATGTTCATCTGTTTATAGCACCTAGTTAACACACTTGTCATGTTCATCTGTTTATAGCACCTAGTTAACACACTTGTCATGTTCATCTGTTTATAGCACCTAGTTAACACACTTGTCATGTTCATCTGTTTATAGCACCTAGTTAACACACTTGTCATGTTCATCTGTTTATAGCACCTAGTTAACACACTTGTCATGTTCATCTGTTTATAGCACCTAGTTAACACAGTTGTCATGTTCATTTGTTTATAGCACCTAGTTAACACAGTTGTCATGTTCATCTGTTTATAGCACCTAGTTAACACTGTTGTCATGGTCATCTGTTTATAGCACCTAGTTAACACACTTGTCATGTTCATCTGTTTATAGCACCTAGTTAACACTGTTGTCATGGTCATCTGTTTATAGCACCTAGTTAACACACTTGTCATGTTCATCTGTTTATAGCACCTAGTTAACACACTTGTCATGGTCATCTGTTTATAGCACCTAGTTAACACTGTTGTCATGGTCATCTGTTTATAGCACCTAGTTAACACAGTTGTCATGTTCATCTGTTTAGCACCTAGTTAACACAGTTGTCATGGTCATCTGTTTATAGCACCTAGTTAACACAGTTGTCATGTTCATCTGTTTAGCACCTAGTTAACACAGTTGTCATGTTCATCTGTTTAGCACCTAGTTAACACAGTTGTCATGTTCATCTGTTTAGCACCTAGTTAACACTGTTGTCATGTTCATCTGTTTATAGCACCTAGTTAACACAGTTGTCATGTTCATCTGTTTATAGCACCTAGTTAACACAGTTGTCATGTTCATCTGTTTAGCACCTAGTTAACACAGTTGTCATGGTCATCTGTTTAGCACCTAGTTAACACAGTTGTCATGGTCATCTGTTTAGCACCTAGTTAACACAGTTGTCATGTTCATCTGTTTAGCACCTAGTTAACACAGTTGTCATGTTCATCTGTTTAGCACCTAGTTAACACAGTTGTCATGTTCATCTGTTTATAGCACCTAGTTAACACAGTTGTCAATGTCATCTGTTTAGCACCTAGTTAACACTGTTGTCATGTTCATCTGTTTATAGCACCTAGTTAACACAGTTGTCATGTTCATCTGTTTATAGCACCTAGTTAACACAGTTGTCATGTTCATCTGTTTAGCACCTAGTTAACACAGTTGTCATGGTCATCTGTTTAGCACCTAGTTAACACAGTTGTCATGGTCATCTGTTTAGCACCTAGTTAACACAGTTGTCATGGTCATCTGTTTATAGCACCTAGTTAACACAGTTGTCATGTTCATCTGTTTAGCACCTAGTTAACACAGTTGTCATGGTCATCTGTTTATAGCACCTAGTTAACACAGTTGTCATGGTCATCTGTTTAGCACCTAGTTAACACACTTGTCATGTTCATCTGTTTATAGCACCTAGTTAACACAGTTGTCATGTTCATCTGTTTATAGCACCTAGTTAACACAGTTGTCATGTTCATCTGTTTATAGCACCTAGTTAACACACTTGTCATGTTCATCTGTTTATAGCACCTAGTTAACACAGTTGTCATGTTCATCTGTTTATAGCACCTAGTTAACACAGTTGTCATGTTCATCTGTTTATAGCACCTAGTTAACACAGTTGTCATGTTCATCTGTTTATAGCACCTAGTTAACACAGTTGTCATGTTCATCTGTTTATAGCACCTAGTTAACACACTTGTCATGTTCATCTGTTTATAGCACCTAGTTAACACAGTTGTCATGTTCATCTGTTTATAGCACCTAGTTAACACAGTTGTCATGTTCATCTGTTTATAGCACCTAGTTAACACACTTGTCATGTTCATCTGTTTATAGCACCTAGTTAACACAGTTGTCATGTTCATCTGTTTATAGCACCTAGTTAACACAGTTGTCATGTTCATCTGTTTATAGCACCTAGTTAACACAGTTGTCATGTTCATCTGTTTATAGCACCTAGATAACACACTTGTCATGTTCATCTGTTTATAGCACCTAGTTAACACTGTTGTCATGTTCATCTGTTTATAGCACCTAGTTAACACAGTTGTCATGTTCATCTGTTTATAGCACCTAGTTAACACAGTTGTCATGTTCATCTGTTTATAGCACCTAGTTAACACAGTTGTCATGTTCATCTGTTTATAGCACCTAGTTAACACAGTTGTCATGTTCATCTGTTTATAGCACCTAGTTAACACACTTGTCATGTTCATCTGTTTATAGCACCTAGTTAACACACTTGTCATGTTCATCTGTTTATAGCACCTAGTTAACACACTTGTCATGTTCATCTGTTTATAGCACCTAGTTAACACACTTGTCATGTTCATCTGTTTATAGCACCTAGTTAACACACTTGTCATGTTCATCTGTTTATAGCACCTAGTTAACACAGTTGTCATGTTCATTTGTTTATAGCACCTAGTTAACACAGTTGTCATGTTCATCTGTTTATAGCACCTAGTTAACACTGTTGTCATGGTCATCTGTTTATAGCACCTAGTTAACACACTTGTCATGTTCATCTGTTTATAGCACCTAGTTAACACTGTTGTCATGGTCATCTGTTTATAGCACCTAGTTAACACACTTGTCATGTTCATCTGTTTATAGCACCTAGTTAACACACTTGTCATGGTCATCTGTTTATAGCACCTAGTTAACACTGTTGTCATGGTCATCTGTTTATAGCACCTAGTTAACACAGTTGTCATGTTCATCTGTTTAGCACCTAGTTAACACAGTTGTCATGGTCATCTGTTTATAGCACCTAGTTAACACAGTTGTCATGTTCATCTGTTTAGCACCTAGTTAACACAGTTGTCATGTTCATCTGTTTAGCACCTAGTTAACACAGTTGTCATGTTCATCTGTTTAGCACCTAGTTAACACTGTTGTCATGTTCATCTGTTTATAGCACCTAGTTAACACAGTTGTCATGTTCATCTGTTTATAGCACCTAGTTAACACAGTTGTCATGTTCATCTGTTTAGCACCTAGTTAACACAGTTGTCATGGTCATCTGTTTAGCACCTAGTTAACACAGTTGTCATGGTCATCTGTTTAGCACCTAGTTAACACAGTTGTCATGTTCATCTGTTTAGCACCTAGTTAACACAGTTGTCATGTTCATCTGTTTAGCACCTAGTTAACACAGTTGTCATGTTCATCTGTTTATAGCACCTAGTTAACACAGTTGTCAATGTCATCTGTTTAGCACCTAGTTAACACTGTTGTCATGTTCATCTGTTTAGCACGTAGTTAACCCTGTTGCTGTGTCTTATAGAAAACCCTGCAGTCGTTGTTTTACAGCAGTCAGGTCACACGTGATACAAATCAGGATTAGACGTTTTGTCCATGTCTGAGTACGTCGGGAGATGACATAGAAACTAGACCACTAGGGGCAACAGTGAGCGCTGTTATCTTCAAGTAGGTTTCAGTTTTTCTAGGGCGTAGTGGACTGGGATGGTGGATGGGCAAAAGCAACTGTCTCTGGGCCAGAAGGGCCAGAAGGTTACATGTTAAAATCCAGCGATAGAAAGTTATTTTTGAGATTTTTGTTTTAAGCCTATCCTAAACTTTAATCCTTACTAACCCTAACCCTAACCCTATCCTAAACTTCAACCCTTACCGTAACCAGATAATGCCTAACCTTACATTTTGGAGTTAATTCCTAAACTTAACCCTAACCTTAAAAATGTTGATGTAAATGCCTAAATTTAACCTTTAAACACTTTGAAATTAGAAATTTGAGAAACATGGATGAACGTCTAATTCTGACGTGAGACTGTGAGACCTAGTTGTGTATAGACCAGTGAGGGGATGATGGTTGTCAGGTTGTGTATAGACCAGTGAGGGGATGATGGTTATCAGGTTGTGTATAGACCAGTGAGGGGATGATGGTTGTCAGGTTGTGTATAGACCAGTGAGGGGATGATGGTTGTCAGGTTGTGTATAGACCAGTGAGGGGATGATGGTTGTCAGGTTGTGTCTTTCTAAATGTGTCTGAAATGGCTATTCTGTCTTCTGTTATTCTAATCTACCAACTATAGGAAGAAACCTTCACCTGAATACATTAACTTCATACATTATCATATTTTCTACCATTCTTTAAAAATATTTTTTCTTGTCTCTACATTCTTTCCTGTTTTCTCATCCAACTTTATTCTTTACTAAAGTCCAGAACCTTGCTGAGTTACCATGCTGAGTTACCATGCTGAGTTACCATGCTGAGCTAAAGCCCTCAGATTGAACCAGGATTCGGCACAGTGCAGCACTGGATTCGAACCAGGATTCGGCACAGTGCAGCACTGGATTGGAACCAGGATTCGGCACAGTGCAGCACTGGATTGGAACCAGGATTCGGCACAGTGCAGCACTGGATTCGAACCAGGATTCGGCACAGTGCAGCACTGGATTCGAACCAGGATTCGGCACAGTGCAGCACTGGATTCGAACCAGGATTCGGCACAGTGCAGCACTGGATTCGAACCAGGATTCGGCACAGTGCAGCACTGGATTCGAACCAGGATTCGGCACAGTGCAGCACTGGATTCGAACCAGGATTCGGCACAGTGCAGCACTGGATTGGAACCAGGATTCGGCACAGTGCAGCACTGGATTGGAACCAGGATTCGGCACAGTGCAGCACTGGATTCGAACCAGGATTCAGTGCAGTCGACAGCTGCAGTATTCCAAACTAGTTTTTTCTCCCATCTTTTAAAAATGGTACAGCTACACTGTGCACTGTGTGCGTGTGCCAGAGTAGATCAATGAGTCTTGTTAGAGAGAAGCTGCTGATTGATCATGAACAGCTTCAATCTTCAGAGAGAATAATTCCTGAACCTAACACTGTGTGTGCGTGCGTGTCAACTTTTTCCCAATCATATCAATATGGCTAATGTTACTGAGAGGGGGACAGGACCACAGTTAGAGGTCAGTTACAGTAGAGGGAGACAGTAGAGGGAGACAGGACCACAGTTAGAGGCCAGTTACAGTAGAGGGAGACAGTAGAGGGAGACAGGACCACAGTTAGAGGTCCGTTGCAGTAGAGGGAGACAGTGTGCAAGCAGGGTTGCATGGTTTATGTATGAGTGTGTGGTTAATTATTAAAGTCATGGAAACAACACAACCATCGCTTTGCCTGACAGGTACAGAGGAACTGGGAGAGGGTCTGAGAGAGAAACTGGGAGAGAAACTGAGAGAGGAGCTGGAAGAGGGACTGGGAGAGGGACTGAGAGAGGAACTGAGAGAGGAACTGAGAGAGGAACTGGGAGAGGAACTGGGAGAGGGACTGGGAGAGGCACTGGGAGAGGGACTGGGAGAGGAACTGGGAGATGGACTGAGGGAGGACCTGGGGGAGGGACTGGGAGAGGGACTGGGAGAGGAACTGGGAGAGGAACTGAGAGAGGAACTGGGAGAGGGACTGTCGAGAGGAACTGGGAGAGGGACTGAGAGAGGGACTGGGAGAGGGACTGGGAGAGGAACTGGGAGAGGGACTGAGAGAGGGACTGAGAGAGGAACTGGGAGAGGGACTGAGATAGGAACTGGGAGAGGGACTGAGAGAGGAACTGGGAGAGGGACTGGGAGAGGGACTGGGAGAGGGACTGAGAGAGGAACTGAGAGAGGAACTAGTAAAGGAACTAGTAGAGGAACTGGGAGAGGAACTGGGAGAGGAACCTGTAGAGTGACTGGGAGAGGTACTGGGAGAAGAACTGGTAGAGGAACTAGTAGAGGAACTGGGAGAGGAACTGGGAGAGGAACTAGTAAAGGAACTAGGAGAGGAACTGGGAGAGGCCTGGGAGAGAAACTGGGAGAGGGACTAGTAAAGGAACTAGGAGAGGAACTGGGAGAGGAACTGGGAGAGGAACTAGTAAAGGAACTAGTAGAGGAACTGGGAGAGGAACTGGGAGAGGGACTGGAAGAGGAACTAGTAAAGGAACTAGTAGAGGAACTGGGAGAGGTCTTGGGAGAGGAACTAGTAAAGGAACTTGGAGAGGAACTGGGAGAGGAACTAGTAAAGGAACTAGTAGAGGACCTGGGAGAAGAACTAGTAAAGGAACTAGTAGAGGAACTGGGAGAGGAACTGGGAGAGGTCTTGGGAGAGGAACTGGGAGAGGAACTAGTAAAGGAACTAGTAGAGGAACTGGGAGAGGAACTAGTAAAGAAACTAGTAGAGGAACTGGGAGAGGAACTGGGAGAGGGACTGGAAGAGGAACTGAGAGAGGAACTAGTAAAGGAACTAGTAGAGGAACTGGGAGAGGAACTGGGAGAGGGACTGGAAGAGGAACTGAGAGAGTGTTGGACACAAATCATTAGGCCTAAGATTAGGTTACTCCTCTGAGACTGGGAGAGGGACTGAGAGAGGAACTGAGAGAGGAACTGAGAGAGGAACTGGGAGAGGACCTGGGAGAGGGACTGGGAGAGGCACTGGGAGAGGGACTGGGAGAGGAACTGGGAGATGGACTGAGGGAGGAACTGGGGGAGGGACTGGGAGAGGGACTGGGAGAGGAACTAGTAAAGGAACTAGTAGAGGAACTGGGAGAGGAACTGGGAGAGGAACTGGGAGAGGTGCTGGGAGAGGAACTGGGAGAGGACCTGGGAGAGGAACTGGGAGAGGGACTGGGAGAGGAACTAGTAAAGGAACTAGTAGAGGAACTGGGAGAGGAACTGGGAGAGGAACTAGTAAAGGAACTAGTAGAGGAACTGGGAGAGGAACTGGGAGAGGAACTAGTAAAGGAACTAGGAGAGGAACTGGGAGAGGAACTAGTAAAGGAACCTGTAGAGGAACTGGGAGAGGAACTGGGAGAGGTGCTGGGAGAGGAACTGGGAGAGGAACTGGGAGAGGAACTGGGAGAGGAACTAGTAAAGGAACTAGTAGAGGAACTGGGAGAGGAACTGGGAGAGGAACTAGTAAAGGAACTGGGAGAGGAACTGGGAGAGGAACTGGGAGAGGAACTAGTAAAGGAACTGGGAGAGGAACTGGGAGAGGAACAGGGAGAGGAACTAGGAGAGGAACTGGGAGAGGAACTAGTAAAGGAACTAGTAGAGGAACTGGGAGAGGAACTGGGAGAGGGACTGGAAGAGGAACTGAGAGAGTGTTGGACACAAATCATTAGTCCTAAGATTAGGTTACTCCTCTGAGACCAACTGGGTTGTCAAAAGACTATGTTAACCCGCTGAGCTAAACGCCTGAAAAGCCAGTTAAAGTTCACGCAGGGCTTCAGGTCTTAGGCAAGTGTTCATAACTGAACATGTCTTCATATGCTCACCCCTAAACACACACACACACACACACACACACACACACACACACACACACACACACACACACACACACACACACACACACACACACACACACACTTTCTCCAAGTAGCTGAATGACATCTGCAATGTCAGGCACCATCCTCGCCAACACATTAGACACCACACACTCTCTCTCGTCATTCTCCACAACTCAGTGAAATAACTTTCTGTTGTCTATTTAGCACAGTAGAAAGTACATATGCCGCAAAACTCGAACCACAGAGTTTCTACACCTGTGTACTGTACTGTCTTTGCCCCAAACCGTGTGTTGTCTCCCTCTTTCCTCGCCAACTGTCCTATCCAGTAACTACAGGACAGCACTAGCGGGCTGGTCTGCTATACCAACTCTGACCACAAGAGGGTGCTGCTGTCTCATACTCTGCAGCTCACGCTGGTTATACTGGTAAATAAGCCGTGTTTATTCCGTATACAATTAATACACTGCCCAAACATTCTATTATGTTCTACAACGTCTTATTTCTATCTGAATCGCTGTGAACATTTATGGTCCCTGAATAATCCCATATCCAACCGTATCCTTATATAAACGTAACCATTATAAAACATATTTGAATAAAGGTGAATAATTCCTCAACATTGCTTGACGTTGATCAGACTTCAGAACTAATAACTTAACGTTAGGTCACGTTTACCTTAAGTTTCCCAGCATCAGTAGATTCTCCCAGGAAACGAAAGTGGAAGGTAATCACTCTGTCCTTGGGCTGTTTGTGGGGTGGGGGGTATCTGGGAAGAAAAATCCCTGATATTCCTGCTGGACATCAAACACACACACACACACACACACACACACACACACACACACACACACACACACACACACACACACACACACACACACACACACACACACACACACACACACACACACACACACACACACACACACACACACACACACAGCTCCTCAAATTGAAACTGCATGTGCAAAGTGAACTGAGTGTGATTCTTCCGCCAGAGGCGAGACACAAATGAAAAGCTTCATTGTCATGATGACATACGATAATCACTTATTTTTTCTCTCTCTTTACATTCTGTTCTTGATTTGATTTGAGCTGGCCAGCCCCCTCCTAAACAGATGACATTGTTAATTCATTGTTTTGTACTTTTTCTAAAACACGTTTTGTTTGTTGTTAAAACAAAAAAAAATGTTAGCGTTGAAATATATGATTAATAGATGATTCATTTATCTTATTTTCTTCCGTTCTTATGGTAATATCATTCTCTTTACGGCTCGAGAAAGAAAAGATGAAAAAGGGTGAAATAACCTTTTGGTGTGTGAGGAACAATATCTCTAGGAGTGAGAGTCACACACACACACACGGTTTTAGCAGGCCTAGTGACATAATCACCGTGTTGTTTTTGTGTTGTTGTTTTTCTCCATTGGAATGTGCTTAGCCTGGGTGTAGTCTGTGTTTGTAACACTCCACATTTAAAACACAACTGAATAAATGTACGTGTCTATGACCATGAGATGGCGTAAACAGTGCCTCCTCTCCCTGCGGTATAGAAAGCGGTATTCCCCGTGGACAATCAGAGCCTCCCTCTCTCTTTCCCCCTGTTGCAAACAGACACCTGGAACAGAGTCATGCTGCAGTGACGGCGGTGACATCACCGTTTAGAAACAGAGGGTTATTGTGTAGTCCCCGCTTCGGGATAACAGGAATGTTGAACACACACACAGACACACCAGTGATGTGTGTTTTGACTCGTTACCCGCAGTCCATGTGGTTATATCTGCGCGCGGGCAGGTTTAGGGTAATTACATTTTGTGTGGATAAAGAGCGGGTGGGTGGCGCGCGGTTTGAATAAAGAGATAACAATACCTTAAATCCATACATGTATAATTTTTGCTCCATTGAGCTTCTTCTTTAATTATTTTAGGCGATCTGGCATTAGTGTGTAAGCCCAGTGCTGTAAAGTACCTAAGTAAAAAATACTTTCAAGTCTTAAGTCGTTTTTTGGGGGTATCTGTACTTTACTATTTATATTTTTGACAACGTGTACTTTTACTTCACTACATTCCGAAAAAAAATAATGTAATTTTTACTCCACACATTTTCCCTGACACCCAAAAGTACTCGTTACATTATGAATGCTTAGCAGGACAGAAAAATGTACTAATTCACACACTTATCAAGGCGAATATCCCTGGTCATCCTTACTGCCTCTGATCTGGTGGACTCACTAAACAGAGAATATCCCTGGTCATCCCTACTGCCTCTGATCTGGAGGACTCACTAAACAGAGAATATCCCTGGTCATCCCTACTGCCTCTGATCTGGAGGACTCACTAAACAGAGAACATCCCTGGTCATCCCTACTGTCTCTGATCTGGAGGACTCACTAAACAGAGAACATCCCTGGTCATCTCTACTGCCTCTGATCTGGTGGACTCACTAAACAGAGAACATCCCTGGTCATCCCTACTGCCTCTGATCTGGAGGACTCACTAAACAGAGAACATCCCTGGTCATCCCTACTGCCTCTGATCTGGAGGACTCACTAAACAGAGAACATCCCTGGTCATCCCTACTGCCTCTGATCTGGAGGACTCACTAAACAGAGAACATCCCTGGTCATCCCTACTGCCTCTGATCTGGCAGACTCACTAAACAGAGAACATCCCTGGTCATCCCTACTGCCTCTGATCTGGAGGACTCACTAAACAGAGAACATCCCTGGTCATCCCTACTGCCTCTGATCTGGTGGACTCACTAAACAGAGAACATCCCTGGTCATCCCTACTGCCTCTGATCTGGTGGACTCACTAAACAGAGAACATCCCTGGTCATCCCTACTGCCTCTGATCTGGAGGACTCACTAAACAGAGAACATCCCTGGTCATCCCCACTGCCTCTGATCTGGCAGACTCACTAAACAGAGAACATCCCTGGTCATCCCTACTGACTCTGATCTGGAGGACTCACTAAACAGAGAACATCCCTGGTCATCCCTACTGCCTCTGATCTGGTGGACTCACTAAACAGAGAACATCCCTGGTCATCCCTACTGCCTCTGATCTGGAGGACTCACTAAACAGAGAACATCCCTGGTCATCCCTACGGCCTCTGATCTGGAGGACTCACTAAACAAATGCTTCCTTAGTAAATGATGTCTGAGTGTTGGAATGTGCCCCTGGCTTTCCATCAACGCAAAAAAACTAGAAAATGTGGCCATCTGTTTGGCTTAATATAAGGAATTCTAAATGATGTATACTTGTACATTTACTTCTGATAGTTAAGTACATTTTAGCAATTACATTTATGTTTTGATGCTTGCGTATATATTTAAAACCAAATACTTTTAGACTTTTACTCAAGTACTATTTTACTGGGTGACTTTTACTTGAGTCATTTTCTATTAAGGTATCTTCACTTTTACTCAAGTATGACAATTGGGTACTTGTTCAACCGCTGTGTAAGCCTAAACTTTAGGGTCCAACTGTATCCGGAACATATCAATCACCAAAGACTTTTGGGAACAGGTAGAAAAAGTTTAAAAGTCTATCCACGGTGGCAAAAAATGAGAATGTCGGAGTTTAATTCAATGAGAGAAAAGAGTTGAAAATAAAGAGAGGGGAGAGCGGGTGAGTAAAGTCATGTTTGAGAAAGATTTGATGATAGCAGTGCTGGCTATGTTATGTGTGATGATTGTGAGGCGCCATACAAATTCGAAAGTCACAAGATAGGGCCTTCAAATAGGACTATGGCACATCAAGGGAACTGTAGCCTACTGTTTAGATGAGGTAAATGGAAACTGAAATCTGGACACTTACTGTAAGTCTATAACCACTCACATAGCCTCAACATTAACTCCTGCAGCATTAAGCATTTCTTGAAGTACATGTATACACCAAATGTAGGCAAATTTTGACTCGGGAACAAGAGTGGAGACATGACTTATTTCTTTTTGAGAGAATGTGAAGTGTCTAGTTTGAGAAACAGACCTCAACTGGCAGCTTCATTAATTAAATAGTACCCGCAGTCTCAACGTCAACAGTGAAGAGGCAACTCCAGGATGCTGGCCTTCTAGGCAGAGTTCCTCTGTCCGGTGTCTGTGTTCTTTTGCCCATCTTAATCTTTTATGTTTATTGTCCAATCTGACATATGGCTATGTCTTTGCAACTCTGCCTAAAAGGCCAGCATCCTGGAGTCTCTCGTCACTGTTGACGTTGAGACCGGTGTTTTGTGGGTAACATTTAATGAAGCTGCCAGTTGAGGACTTGTGAGGCATCTGTTTCTTAAACTAGACACTCTAATGTACTTGTCATCTTGCTCAGTTATGCACTGGGGCCTCCCACTCCTCTTTCTATTCTGGTTAGAGCCAGTTTGCGCTGTTCTGTGAAGGGAGTAGTACACAGTGTTTTACAAGATCTTCAGTTTCTTGGCAATTTCTCGCATGGAATAGCCTTCATTTCTCAGAACAAGAATAGACTGACAAGTTTCAGAAGAAAGTTCTTGGTTTCTAGCCATTTTGAGCCTGTAATCGAACCCACAAATGCTGATGCTCCAGATACTCAACTAGTGTAAAGAAGGCCAGTTTTATTGCTTCTTTAATCAGAACAACAGTTTTCAGCTGTGCTAACGTAATTTCAAAAGGATTTTCAAATGATAAATTAGCTTTTAAAAATGATAAACTTGGATCAGCTAACACACCGTACCATTGGAACACAGGAGTGATGGTTGCTGATAATGGGCCTCTGTACGCCTATGTAGATATTCCATTACAAATCAGCCATTTCCAGCTACAATAGTCATTTACAACATTAACAATGTCTACACTGTATTTCTGATCAATTTGATGTTATTTTAATGGACAAAAAAATATGCTTTTCTTTCAAAAACAAGGACATTTCTAAGTGACACCAAACTTTTGAACGGTAGTGTATATACATCCAATCCGAGCTGAAATCCGAAACATATTGGTTCGTTTTCACAGCTTTCTATTTTCTTATAACCGGTCAAACTGACAGTTTGTGCAGAAAATCTTTTCCGTTTTTATAACGTTTTAGGCTTATTGCATTTTCTCCCCGGTCCCTAAACGTCTTTGCTCTGTGAAAGAAGCAGAGATGAGAACACTTTACCGATGTCAACTAGATTGAAGCATTTCATTCTATCGATTTATGACATTCTTCTGGTGAGCAAAGGATTATTTAGGCTTCTAGGGCAGTGGTTCCCAAACGTAGTATTATTATAGTTCCGTACCCCTTCAAATATTCAACCTCCAGCTGCGTTCCCCCTCTAGCATCAGGGTCAGCTGTACTCCCTCTAGCATCAGGGTCAGCTGTACCCCCTCTAGCATCAGGGTCAGCTGTACCCCCTCTAGCAGCAGGGTCAGCTGTACCCCCTCTAGCAGCAGGGTCAGCTGTACCCCCTCTAGCAGCAGGGTCAGCTGTACCCCCTCTAGCATCAGGGTCAGCTGTACCCCCTCTAGCAGCAGGGTCAGTGTACCCCCTCTAGCATCAGGGTCAGCTGTACCCCCTCTAGCATCAGGGTCAGCTGTACCCCCTCTAGCAGCAGGGTCAGTGTACTCTGAAATGTTGTTTTTGTTGCCATCATTGTAAGCCTGCCACACACACTATATGATACATTTATTAAACTTAAGAATGAGTGTGAGTTTTTGTCACAACATCTTATAGGACCAGGGCTCAAATAAAAATATAATAATCAATAATTTTGCTCTTTATTTAGCCATCTTACATATAAAACCTTCCTTATTTGTTTATCAATAAGGGTGAAGAACTCACCACAGGTTAATGAGAAGGGTGGGCTGTAAAGGATGCACATACAGTGCCGTGCAGAAGTGTTCATCCCCCGTGGCGTTTTACCGATTTTGTTGCATTACAACCTGTAATTTAATTTTATTATTATTTGTATTTCATGTAATGGACATACACAAAATAGTCCAAATTGGTGAAGTGGAATGAAAAAAATTATTACAAACCCCCCCCCCCGGAAAAGTGCATATGTATTCACCCCCTTTGCTATGAAGCCCCTAAATTAGATCTGGTGCAACCACTTACCTTCAGAAGTAATTAGTTAAATAATGTCCATCTGTGTGCAATCTAAGTGTCATATGATCTGTCACATGATCTCAGTATATATACACCTGTCCTGAAAGGCCCCATTGTCTGCAACACCACTAAGTAATGTGCACCACCAAGCAAGCGGCACCATGAAGACCAAGGATCTCTCCAAACACGTCAGGGACAAAGTTGTGGAGAAGTACAGATCAGGGTTGGGTTATAAAAAATATCAGAAACTTTGAACATCCCACGAGGCACCGTTAAAATCCATTATTAAAAAATGGAAAGAATATGGCACCACAACAAACCTGCCAAGAGAGGGCCGCCCATCAAAACTCACAGACCAGGCAAGGAGGGAATTAATCAGAGAGGCAACAAAGAGACCAAAGATAACCATGAAGGAGCTGCAAAGCTACACAGCGGAGAATGGAGTATCTGTCCATAGAACCACTTTAAGCCATACACTCCACAGAGCTGGGCTCTGCGGAAGAGTGGCAAGAAAAAAGGCATTGCTTAAAGAAAAAAATTTGCAAACAAGTTTGGTGTTCGCCAAAGGGCATGTGGGAGACTCCCCAAACATATGGAAGAAGGTACTCTGGTCAGATGAGACTAAAATGTAGCTTTTTGGCCATCAAGGAAAATGCTATGTCTGGAGCAAACACAACACCTCTCATCACCCTGAGAGCACCATCCCCACAGTGAAGCATGGTGGTGGCAGCATCATGCTGTGGGGATGTTTTTCATCTGCAGGGACTGGGATACTGGTCAGAATGGAAGGAATGATGGATGACGCTAAATACTTGAGGAAAACCTGTTTCAGTCTTCCAGAGATTTGAGACTGGGACAGAGGTTCACCTTCCAGCAGGACAATGACCCTAAGCATACTGCTAAAGCAACACTCGAGTGGTTTAAGGGGAAACATTTAAATGTCTTGGAATGGCCTAGTCAAAGCCCCCACCTCAATCCAATTGAGAATCTGTGTTATGACTTAAAGATTGTTGTACACCAGTGGAACCAATCCAACTTGAAGAAGCTGGAGCAGTTTTGCCTTGAATAATGAGCAACAATCCCAGTGGCTAGATGTGTCAAGCTTTTAGAGACATAACCCAAGAGACTTGTAGCTGTAATTGCTGCAACAGGTGGCTCTACAAAGTATTGACTTCGGGGGGTGAATAGTTATGAACGCTCAAGTTTTCAGTTTTTTGGGGTCATATTTCTTGTTTGTTTCACAATAAAAAAATATTTTGCATCTTCAAAGTGGTAGGCATGTTGTGTAAATCAAATGATACAAACCCCCCCAAAATCTATTTTAATTACAGGTTGTAAGGCAACAAAATAGGAAAAATGCCAAGGGGGGTGAATACTTTCGCAAGCCACTGTAACTCTGCAATGTTGGGATGTATTTGGAGAGAGTATCGGTCTTAAATCATTTCCCACACACAGTCTGTGCCTGTATTTAGTTTTCATGCTAGTGAGGGCCGAGAATCCACTCTCACATAGGTACATGGTTGCAAAGGGCATCAGTGTCATAACAGCGCGATTTGCCAAGGCAAGAAACTCTGAGCGCAGCCCAATCCAGAAATCTGGCAGTGGCTTCTGATTAAATTGAAGCAAGCTGGTCCTGGGGCTCTGTTCACAAACACAAACACACCCCACAGAGCCCCAGGAAAGCAACACAATTAGACCCAAACAAATCATGAGAAAACAACAAGATAATTACTTGACACATTGGAAAGAATTAACAAAAAAATAGAGCAAACTAGAATGCTATTTGGCCCTAAACAGAGAGTACACAGTGGCAGAATACCTGACCACTGTGACTGACCCAAACTTAAGGAAAGCTTTGACTATGTACAGACTCAGTGAGTATAGCCTTGCTATTGAGAAAGGCCGCCGTAGGCAGACATGGCTCTCAAGAGAAGACAGGCTATGTGCTCACTGCCCACAAAATGAGGTGGAAACTGAGCTGCACTATCTAACCTCCTGATGTATGACCATATTAGAGACACATATTTCCCTCAGATTACACAGATCAACAAATAATTAAAAAACAAACCTATTTTTGATAAACTCCCATATCTACTGGGTGAAATACCACAGTGTGCCATCACAGCAGCAAGATTTGTGACCTGTTGCCACAAGAAAAGGGCAACCAGTGAAGAACAAACACCATTGTAAATACAACCCATATTTATGCTTATTTATTTTCCATTTTGTACTTGTAACTATTTGCACATCGTTACAACACAGCATACTATGTGCAATGTTTACTGTAACTTGTTACTGTTTATTACACTTTTGTTTATTATCTATTTCACTTGCTTTGGCAATGTTAACATATGTTTCCCATGCCAATAAAGCCCATTGAAATGAATTGAGAGAGAGATAAAGAGAGAGGGAGCGAATTTCTCATGCAGGGAGAAAATTAGCACATGGACGTGAAACGCTCAAGGTTGAAACATTGCAAAGAAGAAACAAATCATTTGTTATTCGAACGGGCTCAGTCTCTCCTGGGACGCAGGATGTGCTGGGGAATGCACAAAACAACAGCTGCTACGATGAGAGAGAAAGAGAGATGTCTCGTTTTCACTTTCTCCTTTTCGCTTTAAAGCTTGCCGGGTGATTCTACATGAAGCAGATGAATGGGGGGAAATTTAAAAAAAAATGCACCGATGCACCAACGACCACCGTGCATTCCCGGCGCTGCTTCTTGTTAGCGCGGACGCAAGGTATTTCCCGGTTGATTATCGGATAGTGTCAGTAGTAGCCTGTGACCGGAGCTGCTGCTGGTGTCTCGACTACAAGCCTGCTCCTGGTGTGGATATGACTTCCTGGCTACGTAAATACGACAATCCTGTGCTGCTCTTCCTGCTTTTGGCCGCTAACATCACCAGCGGGAGCTCTCATTCCGGTGAGTGACAGAATATACCTTGATAGCTCGGCGAGGCTACTGCAGAAATAACGAATGGAGACGTATCTTTATTAAATGGATAACATCATCATTGTGTCAATGGGTGCCACAGATGAATGAATAAAGCAATCATTAACAATGAATGAATGTCCGAGTGTCCCAGATTTGCGTTTATTATGCTATGTCTAGTTTATGAGACCAGTCTGGATTATTATTATTATTATTTTTAAAATGTATATTTTTTAATTAACAACAAATCAATACATAAAGCACATGAGGGAACACAAGCATACATAGATTACAAACAATGGACGATAATGTCCCGACTCGTCAATGTCCCGACTCGTCACCCTGCTGGTCATCTATCAGCGTCCCCGACGTGACGTTGCACTGACACATCTTATTGTGTCAATAACAATGAAAACCACATATAGCCTATCAATGCACTGCATCTTTCAAATACATTTTTGCATACTGTTATACTCTCAGCCTTATATTATAAATCTCTTCAGGCATTGAAAAGTTGTTGATTATGTTTATCGCGGCATTGATCCTGTTATTGATCTGTCAAGAGCCCAGCTACACAGTAATTAAGTCAGAGCTGCTTGTTAATTCACTAATTAATCATAAATTAATTTAACAAATGAGTCAAGCTGGGATCTGTAGCATTCCTAACAAGGCCTACATAACATTACAACACCAATCTCACAGGGAATACATGGGATATTAGCCTGATATTGATTTGGTAGTGGAATTATGTCCATAGTTCTTATGCGGGACATTGTTTAGAAGCACAGTATTTGCCTACTCTACTGTCTGTAGCATAATTACTCGGATTAATGTGTTTGACTGCATGGTGAAGGGGAGTTTTTTTTTAACTAGGCAAGACAGTTAATAACAAATTTCTTATTTACAATGACGGCCTACCGGGGATAGATTTTTACCTTGTCAGCTCGGGGATTCAATCTAGGAACCTTTCGGTTACTGGCCCAACACTCTAACCACTAGGCTACCTGCCGCCCCTACATATAAACACATGTAAAGTGTTTCATGAGCTGAAGAAAAACAATCCCTGAAATGTTCCATATGCACAAAAAGCTTATTTCGCTCAAATTTTGTGCAGAGGAGTATTTCTGTCTGTAATAAAGCCCTTCAATTGACCCATTTCCTTATATGAAGGGCTGATCCAGTGAAATAACTACACTGGAGCACCTGTTCACTCACTCACTCACACACACACACACACACACACACACACACACACACACACACACACACACACACACACACACACACACACACACACACACACACACACACACACACACACACAGTCTTGTACAGCTACACATAATTCAGTCCGATTCAAAATCCTATTTTCCCTTAAACTTAAACTTAACCTTAACCTTAACCCTAACCCTAGCTCCTAACCCTAACCTTAACCCTAACCCTAGCTCCTAACCCTAACCTTAACCCTATCCCTAGCTCCTAACCCTAACCTTAACCCTATCCCTAGCTCCTAACCTTAACCCTATCCCTAGCTCCTAACCCTAACCTTAACCCTATCCCTAGCTCCTAACCCTAACCTTAACCCTAACCCTAGCTCCTAACCCTAACCTTAACCCTATCCCTAGCTCCTAACCCTAACCTTAACCCTATCCCTAGCTCCTAACCCTAACCTTAACCCTATCCCTAGCTCCTAACCTTAACCCTATCCCTAGCTCCTAACCCTAACCTTAACCCTAACCCTAGCTCCTAACCCTAACCTTAACCCTATCCCTAGCTCCTAACCCTAACCTTAACCCTATCCCTAGCTCCTAACCCTAACCTTAACCCTATCCCTAGCTCCTAACCCTAACCTTAACCCTATCCCTAGCTCCTAACCCTAACCTTAACCCTATCCCTAGCTCCTAACCCTAACCTTAACCCTATCCCTAGCTCCTAACCCTAACCTTAACCCTATCCCTAGCTCCTAACCCTAACCTTAACCCTATCCCTAGCTCCTAACGTAATTATAACCCTAACACTAATTCTAATCTTAGACTTAAACCCCCTAGAAATAGAATTTGACCTCGTGGGGGCTCACATACACACATACACACACACATACACACACACATACACACACACACACACACACACACACACACACACACACACACACACACACACACACACACACACACACATACACACACACACACACACACACACACACACACACAGTAAGCTGTTGTGACTACACTGATTCTCTAATTTCCTGATTTAAACATGGTCATTGACAGTCTTAGTGCTGCATGGTTAATGACGGTTTCTCCAGTCAGTCTTTCATATGCTAATTCTCTCTTCTCGTCCTCTCTCTCTCTCTCTCTCTCTCTCTCTCTCTTTCTCTCTCTCTCTATTTCTCTTTATTACTTTCTACAGGTGAGAGTGTGTGTTCGTCTCCTCCTGTCTCATCATGTTCAGAGTGCCTCCAACGCGGACCACGGTGTGCCTGGTGCTTTCAGGAGGTATGAGTGAGAGAGAGAGAGAGAGAGAAAGAGAGAGAGAGAGAGAGAGAGAGAGAGAGTTTGAGTTTTTATAAAACCTTTATTTTTTACTCAAATGTTAACATAAAATAATGACACACTGCCTTTTCAGAAATAAAACAACAAATGTAATTCCTAAACAAAAATAAATACATAACATATACATTCAACTTATTTCAGCAGCAAAAAATAATTTCCCCTCCTCTACAAAACAAAGCGCTCCTTCGTAGGCCCACTTCTCCTCAAATAATAGGAGATCTTTTACAGCTGAAAAGAACTCAAAATCTACTTTTATTCTTGCTTTCACTAAACCTTTAAAAACACATCTTACATCCTGCCCATATCCCGTTTCTATCTTATGTTTCCTACTCAGAAAAATTGACATCTTAGCTTGTCCCAAAACAAAATTTAACATTTGACATTTTCTTTTCTGTTGTTTACTATAATGAAACCCCAAAATAAAAACAGTGTTATTGAAAAACTCCCCTACAGCTTTAAACAAAGATTCCAGCATTTCGAATAGAGGTTTTATCCTCTCACACTCCATAAAACAGTGAAAAATGGTTTCTCTTATATTACAAAAAGGACATCCATCTCTAACATCTGAGTTAATAACAGATACAAAAGCATTAACTGCAATGATGCCATGTAAAACCCTCCATTGCATATCACCAGTACCCTTTTGTAACGGTGGTTTGTACAGTGCTCTCCATGCTGGCTTTACCTTGTCATCAATGCCCAATTTTACCCTCCATGGAGTATCTTTTCTATTTTTCAATTTATCTTTATTCAACACCTTGACACACCCTCTATACAATTCCTTCCCATTCACCTCATCCAAACCCACCTCCTCCAACCCTCTCAAATCCAGCAATAACGCCTTTCTTTCTGACTCTGGGATATTTGGTGTAATCCCTAGTTTTGGAAATGAGACGTCTTCATCTTGCACAATCTTCTTGTGGCTACTAAGCATACCCCATTCTTCCGCTGACAGAGCCTTCCTACAGCTCCCCAGCATTTGTCCGACAATCCTTTCCGACCTCATCCCCAAATGTTCTGCCATCCGTCTTCTATCCATTAAGGCGGGCCCAGCCATGGCCATTAACTGTCTTAAGGTGATGATTTTCCCCTTCACCAGAATCTTGGAGAAATGTGGAACAGCTGCAGTTGTACAGTCCAGTCTTGCCCCATACACCAGAGGTTCCTCCAACAGCCAATGCACTGACTCCGCTGAAGTTCTTCTGGACACCTTCATTACGCTCCACACTCTGAGAAGGCCTCTGTAAAACGGAGGTACTCCCTCCCTAGAAATCTGGCTACTATCAACCAGAAATAAAGCCTTCTTTAAACCTAATCCTCCAACCCGCTGTAATATAAGACCTGCCACCCCTCTCCACACCACATTTTCCGGTCCATAAAGCAACCTTTGAATAAACTGAAACCGGAAAGCAGCAGCCCTACTAGCAAGATGTACAAGACCTTGTCCCCCCTCCTCTTTTGACAAATACAAAACACTTTGTGGAACCCAGTGATATTTATCCCAAAAGAAATCCACAATAATTGCCTGTATCTTAGCCAGAAGGCCAGATGGTGGTTCTAAAACTGACAACCGATGCCACAGTGCAGATGCAATCACATTGTTAACTATAATAGTACGCCCCCTATATGACATACGAGATAGTAACCAACGCCATCTCCTCATCCTCCCTTCCACCATTTCAACCACCCCACTCCAATTTTTTTCCATAGTCCCCTCATCTCCTAGGTACACTCCAAGATACTTAAAACCTCCCTTACACCATTCTAGCCCCCCTGGCAAAGCCATGATCCCCCCAGACCATTCTCCAATCTGTAAAGCACAACTCTTTTCCCAATTTACCTTTGCAGAGGATATTCCCCTAAAACGATCAACCATTAGACTCAAACTATCCACCTCCGCTTGATTTTTCACTAGCACAACTACATCATCAGCATAGGCTGAAAGACGAATAGGAGGAATATCCTCTGAAAGGCACACCCCTGCAATACGACTTCTAATGCTATTTAGTAGTGGCTCTATAGCAATAGCATATAACATCCCTGACATAGAACATCCCTGCCTAATACCTCTACACACTTTAAAAGGAGCACTCAAACCACCGTTAACTTTCAATACACTTTCAATGTCACCATATATCACCTTTATCATGGCAATAAAACCAGAGCTGAACCCAAACGCTTCAAACGTGTGCCATAAATATTGATGTTCAACTCGGTCAAATGCCTTTTCCTGATCAATTGAAATTAGACCAGCATCCAACCCAATAGCCCTAGAGACGTCCAAAAAACCACGAATCAGAGAAATGTTATCCCCTATCTGCCTGCCAGGAACACAGTAGGACTGATCCGTATGTATGATTTGCCCCATCACCTCCCTCAGCCTGTTGGACAAAGCCTTTGACAATATTTTATAATCAGTACACAATAAAGCCACCGGCCTCCAGTTCTTCACCTCCCTCGGGTCACCCTTTTTAGGCAGTAGGGTGAGGACAGCCCTTCTGCAGCTTATTGGTAGTAACCCTCCGGTTAAACTATCATTAGCTACTTCTAACCAATCCTCTCCCAACATAGCCCAAAAAGACTTAAAAAAGTCAACGGGAAGCCCATCAATGCCTGGTGCCCTTCCATTTTCCATTCCTTTTAATGCAGTGTATAAATCCTGCAAAGACAATGGTTGCTCAAGCTCAACCTGAGCTTCTGCAGGCACCTTTGGGAGCCCATCAAAGAACTGCTGTGTCACTGTTTTGTCCTCTTTGTACTCACACTTGTAGAGCTCAGCATAGAACTCTACTGCCCTCTTTCTAATTTCACTAGGGCTAGTGAGCTCTTGTCCAACAGCTGATTTGAGACAATGAATAATTTTTCTTTGTCCATTCTTTTTCGCTAAACCAAAGAAAAATTTGGATGAGGCATCCATTTCAGATATGCCCTGAAATTTACTTCTCACCAATGCCCCCTGTGTTCTGATACCCAGCAGATCTGCCAATGTAGCTTTTCTCCTCTTGAGGGCCTGAGTATGGCCTCGATCTCCTGTGGTCTCAACCAACGTCATGAGTTCCACTATTTCAATCTCTAGGGCTTTCATTGATCTGGTGATATCCTTGGTGACATTCCTCGTGTATTGATTACAAAATTGTTGAATCTGGATTTTCCCTATATCCCACCATTGTTGAAGGGATACAAAACTGGCCTTTTGAGACCTCCACCTCTCCCAAAAAAAACTGAAACAATTCCTGAAGTGAGCATCACTCAATAAAGTTATATTAAAATGCCAGTATGCGCTTTTAGGTTTTACATCGTTAATGAACACCACCTCTGTTATTAAACAATGATCAGAAAATCCCACTGGAGTTATCACACTTGATTTACAGACCTGAGATTGATGCTCAAAAACATAAAACCTATCTAACCTGGCCATAGAGATGATGTTCTCTCTCACATGCGCCCAGGTGTACTGCCTTGTTCCTCCATGTTGACTCCTCCAAATATCACACAGTTCATTTGTTACAATAAGGCGTTTTAAAAACGTCCTTGAGGCTATATGAGGTTCTTGGTGATTTCTATCTAAATCACTAACTGTGCAGTTAAAATCCCCAGCAATAAACAAATAATCTTCTTTGTTACATTTCTCAATGGTATTTGATAATGTCTCTAAAAAACATACCCTCTCAACTGTCACCACTGGGGCATATACATTTATCAGACACATATTGATGTTTTCATACCTTGCTCTAACTTTTAATAACCTCCCCTCAACTACCTCTTCAACCTCATATGACAAAGGCAAAAACCCTTTTGAGAACAAGATAACCACACCCCCACTTTTTGAGTTTTTATGACTACACACCACTGTCCCCCCCCACTCCTGTTGCCACATAACTTCATTTTCCAAATTACTATGCGTTTCTTGTAGAAAAATTATGTCACTTCCCTTTCCCCTCATTAACTCATACACCATGGCTCTTTTTTTAACATCTCTTGCCCCATTTACGTTTAAAGAAGAGATCT
The DNA here is from genome assembly GCF_013265735.2 of Oncorhynchus mykiss. Lineage (NCBI taxonomy): Eukaryota > Metazoa > Chordata > Actinopteri > Salmoniformes > Salmonidae > Oncorhynchus > Oncorhynchus mykiss. The sequence goes on from NC_050572.1 coordinate 10,766,090, forward strand.
TAAAACTGCTCATGGATAAGAAAAAAATACAGAGGAAGATACAGCCACCACATCTCTTTACAGAGTTAAAACTGCAACTGAACTCTTTCATTTTCTTTAGAATTTGCATCACTTATTACTCTCGTGACCACTTTCTTGAGTCTAGCAATTTCAGGGCTTTTCAAACCTCCCCCTGTAATTTTTGACATCAGAAACTTTGCTGATTCAATAAACAATTCACGTTCAGGGAAAAAATCAGTTACATTGTAATCCTGCATATATTTCTTCCCTTTTGTCAACTTCAGAAATTGACGTATCTTCTCGATCCCATACCTCCCTTCCACCCCATCTATCTCACTATATTGTTGTGACGCGTCAGATGACTCACTCTCGCTATCCTCCCCAGAAGAAAACCCCATCTCTACAACCTGTTCATCTTCACCTGATTTATCCATCTCTACCTTTCTCTTAGAATTAGACCCTTCACCACCCCTTAAATTCTTCCTTTTACTCCTCGGTATTTTGAAAACATCCGCTTCCTTTTCCGTTATTTCAATCTCCTCTTGACCTCCAATTTCATTTTCCAGCACCACCTCAGCGACAGCAGTCGCAATCTCACCTAGTGATTCCCCTCCCTCTTTGTTCTGATCTACCACAATTGCCCCCGTATCCACAATGCCTTCCTCTCCTACTTTTCCAACCACATCTGCCCACCTTCTCTCTTCCCCTACACCTGTAGTATTTTCATCCCTTCGCTGTGGTACGTTAGTTGCACCCGCACTAAAGCTACTACCAGGCTCAGCGCGTTCATTCTCGGGACAATTACGCACCAAATGCCCCTCTCTTCCACATCCAAAACATTTCATTGATTCAGTAGATGCATAGAAGACATAATCAAATCCATCAATCTTAAAACTAAACGCTAAATTCAGTTCATCTCCTTCCTTTTTTAAAATCATATGCACTTGTCTCCTATGAGACACGACATGTTTCAACAACGGAGATTTGCATCCAAAAAGAACCTTCTTTATTGTAGATACGATTTGACCATGACGAGATAACTCTCGCTCTAACACTTCATCTCTAACAAATGGTGGCACGTTAGAAAGCATAACTTTCTTCGCCGGATTCATAAGCGGAAATACCGGCGTCTGTGTCTCCCGCAACACAACACCCCTCTCAACTATCTTATTCACCTTTTCAATTGAATCTAAGAATATCACTACAGCGCTATTCATCCTTGAGGCTGATTTGATGCTATCATACCCAATGATAGCACCCACAGCCAAGCTACATTCTTCCACTGAACACCCAGCCGCAGCAGGAATTTTTACTCCATGCCTCCGACTAAGTTTTTCAAACTCTACATTTCCGCGAGTGGCCATTGCAACCAGCCCCACCCGCTGGTTGTGCCCTCGCGAAAAAACAACCTCAAAGATCCCACCACCCCTATACGTGCTTAGTGATAGTTAAACAATATACCCTTAAAACAACTAAACTAATCAATATATATATATGTACATACCAAAACCCAATAGAGTGAAAAGAAATTTCATTCGCGCTCACAAACACTCTGCTTGACGACTCACTCCCAGCATGCACTCCGACGAGAGAGAGAGAGAGAGAGAGAGAGAGAGAGAGAGAGAGGGGGGGGGGGGCACGGAGAGAATGAGAGGAGAGAGAGATCAGGGGGGGCACAGAGAGAATGAGAGGAGAGAGGGGCGGGCACAGAGAGAATGAGAGGAGAGAGAGAAGAGTGCAGCATTCACATTCCTCTGTAGAGAAGCAGCAGGCTTTGATGTTGTTTAGGGAGGTGTATAATGTGTGTGTTTAACAGCATGTCAGTGTGTGTGTGTGTGTGTGTGTGTGGTCTTGTTCCTCTATCCTTGTGACGCACCCACACACACACACGCATGATAATAAGGTTATCATGACCTGGGTCACTGGTCTTGAGACTGAGTGGGTTTGCTCACTGGTGTGTGAATTGGAAAGCACCCCCCCCCACACACACACACACCCTGTATCAAAGTGAGGTAGCTCAGATAGCACACATTGTCAGTTCCAGTTTATGCCAGTCTGCTGGGCTGGTACGGGAGGAAAGTCCCTGTAGGACTGGCTTGGAGAGACTATGTTCCTGTAGGGCTGTAGCTTGGAGAGACTATGTTCCTGTAGGACTGGCTTGGAGAGACTATGTCCCTGTAGGACTGGCTTGGAGAGACTATGTTCCTGTTGGACTGGCTTGGAGAGACTATGTCCCTGTAGGACTGTAGCTTGGAGAGACTATGTCCCTGTAGGACTGTAGCTTGGAGAGACTATGTTCCTGTAGGACTGGCTTGGAGAGACTATGTCCCTGTAGGACTGGCTTGGAGAGACTATGTTCCTGTTGGACTGGCTTGGAGAGACTATGTCCCTGTAGGACTGTAGCTTGGAGAGACTATGTCCCTGTAGGACTGACTTGGAGAGACTATGTTCCTGTAGGACTGTAGCTTGGAGAGACTATGTTCCTGTAGGACTGGCTTGGAGAGACTATGTCCCTGTAGGACTGGCTTGGAGAGACTATGTTCCTGTTGGACTGGCTTGGAGAGACTATGTCCCTGTTGGACTGGCTTGGAGAGACTATGTTCCTGTAGGACTGGCTTGGAGAGACTATGTCCCTGTAGGACTGACTTGGAGAGACTATGTCCCTGTAGGACTGTAGCTTGGAGAGACTATGTCCCTGTAGGACTGGCTTGGAGAAACTATGTTCCTGTAGGACTGTAGCTTGGAGAGACTATGTCCCTGTAGGACTGTAGCTTGGAGAGACTATGTCCCTGTAGGACTGTGGCTTGGAGAGATTATGTTCCTGTAGGACTGGCTTGGAGAGACTATGTTCCTGTAGGATTGGCTTGGAGAGACTATGTCCCTGTAGGACTGGCTTGGAGAGACTATGTTCCTGTAGGACTGGCTTGGAGAGACTATGTCCCTGTATGACTGTAGCTTGGAGAGACTATGTTCCTGTAGGACTGTAGCTTGGAGAGACTATGTCCCTGTAGGACTGTAGCTTGGAGAGACTATGTTCCTGTAGCACTGTAGCTTGGATAGACTATGTTCCTGTAGGACTGTAGCTTGGAGAGACTATGTCCCTGTAGGACTGTAGCTTGGAGAGACTATGTTCCTGTAGGACTGGCTTGGAGAGACTATGTTCCTGTAGGACTGTAGCTTGGAGAGACTATGTTTTAGTTTCCCAGACACAGATTCAGCCTGGTCTTGGACTAGTTTTAGTTTCCCCAGACACAGATTCAGCCTGGTCCTGGACTAGTTTTAGTTTCCCCAGACACAGATTCAGCCTGGTCCTGGACTAGTTTTAGTGTCTGTGTCAGATAATCCGGACCATGTTTTACTGCTTGATTACAGGAACCTTGTATAGAAAACTCTTATTGAATACTGGCTGTGAAATAAGAGTCCTTTAAACATCCAGTCAAATGAAAGAGAGTAGGCTACTGACGTATGTAGATCAGTCCTGTTTTTTCCCCTATCAAATCAAATCAAATCACATCACATTTGATTTGTTATATGCTGAATACAACAAGTGTAGACCTTACCGTGAAACGCTGAATACAACAAGTGTAGACCTTACCGTGAAACGCTGAATACAACAAGTGTAGACCTTACCGTGAAACGCTGAATACAACAAGTGTAGACCTTACCGTGAAACGCTGAATACAACAAGTGTAGACCTTACCGTGAAACGCTGAATACAACAAGTGTAGACCTTACCGTGAAATGCTGAATACAACAAGTGTAGACCTTACCGTGAAACGCTGAATACAACAAGTGTAGACCTTACCGTGAAACGCTGAATACAACAAGTGTAGACCTTACCGTGAAATGCTGAATACAACAAGTGTAGACCTTACCGTGAAACGCTGAATACAACAAGTGTAGACCTTACCGTGAAACGCTGAATACAACAAGTGTAGACCTTACCGTGAAACGCTGAATACAACAAGTGTAGACCTTACCGTGAAACGCTGAATACAACAAGTGTAGACCTTACCGTGAAACGCTGAATACAACAAGTGTAGACCTTACCGTGAAATGCTGAATACAACAAGTGTAGACCTTACCGTGAAACGCTGAATACAACAAGTGTAGACCTTACCGTGAAATGCTGAATACAACAAGTGTAGACCTTACCGTGAAATTCTGAATACAACAAGTGTAGACCTTACCGTGAAATGCTGAATACAACAAGTGTAGACCTTACCGTGAAATGCTGAATACAACAAGTGTAGACCTTACCGTGAAACGCTGAATACAACAAGTGTAGACCTTACCGTGAAACGCTGAATACAACAAGTGTAGACCTTACCGTGAAATGCTGAATACAACAAGTGTAGACCTTACCGTGAAATGCTGAATACAACAAGTGTAGACCTTACCGTGAAATGCTGAATACAACAAGTGTAGACCTTACCGTGAAATGCTGAATACAACAAGTGTAGACCTTACAGTGAAATGCTTACTTTCAAGCCCTTAACTAACAATGCAGTTTTAAGAAAAATTAATAGTTTATAATAATATTTAATAAATATACAAAAGTAAAATATATAAGAGGGGTACCGGTACTGAGTCAATGTGCAGGGGTACAGGTTAGTTGAGGAAATTTCAGTAATATGTACCTGTAGGTAGGGGTAAAGTGACTATGCATAGATAATACATAATAAACAGCGAGTAGCAGCAGTGTAAAAAATTGTCCGGACAGCTATTTGATCAGCTGTTCAGGAGTCTTATGGCTTGGGTGTAGAAGCTGTTAAGAAGCCTTTTGAACCTCGACTTGGCGCTCCGGTACCGCTTGCCGTGTGGTGGCAGAGAGAACAATCTATGACTAGGGTGGCTGTGGTCTTGGGCAGATTTTTTGGGCCTTCCTCTTACACCGCCTGGTATAGAGGTCCTGGATAACAGCAACCATTAATGATGGTGTTGGAGTCGTGCTTGGCCACGCACAGGGAGTACAGGAGGGGACTGAGCACGCACCCCTGAGGGGCCCCTGTATTGAAGATCAGCGTGGCAGATGTGTTGTTGCCTTCCCTTACCACCTGGGGGGCGGCCTGTCAGGAAGTCCAGGATCCATTTGCAGAGGGAGGTGTTTAGTCCCAGGGTCCTTAGATTAGTGATGAACTTTGAGGGCACTATGGTGTTGAACACTGAGCTGTTGTCAATGAATATCATTCTCACATAGGTGTTCCTTTTGTGTGGAGTGAAATAGAGATTGCATCATCTGTGGATCTGTTGGGGCGGTATGCAAATTGGAGTGGGTCTAGGGTTTCTGGGATAATGGTGTTGATGTGAGCCATGACCAGCCTTTCATAGCATTCCATGGCTACAAACGTGAGTGCTACGGGTCGGTAGTCATTTAGGAAGGTTACCTTAGTGTTCTTGGGCACTGGGACTATGGTGGTCTGCTTCAAACATGTTTGTATTAGGTTGAAAATGTCAGTGAAGACACTTGCCAGTTTGTCTGTGCATGCTCTGAGTACACTTTCTGGTAATCCGTCTGGCCCTGCGGCCTTGTGAATGTTGACCTGTTTAAAGGTCAACAGTTTAAAGGGAAGCCCAGCTCACAAGCTCTGCCACATAAGACGAGCGTCAGAGCCGGTGTAGTAGGATTCAATCTTATTCCTGTTTTGATGCTTTGCCTGTTTGATGGTTCGTCGGAGGGCATAGCGGGATTTATTATAAGCTTCCGGGTTAGAGTCCCGCTCCTTGAAAGCAGCAGCTCTACACTTTAGCTCAGTGCCGATGTTGCCTGTAATCCATGGCTTCTGGTTGGGGAATGTACGTACGGTCACTGTGGGAACAACGTCATCGATGCACTTACTGATGAAGCCGGTGACAGCAGCCAATGGGGTTGCGTGATAAAATACAACATGAAATGGATTTGACCCCTTATATAATCTCCAGAGATAAAGGAATGGTCCCTAACCTCTAACCTTTGACATCTGACCTCTGACCCCTAACAGCGTTTCCTGGATGGAGCTGAGGTGGGAGAGCGCTGTGACCTGGCAGTGACCCTGGCCAGGAGGGGGTGTGGCCTAGAATTCATAGAGCATCCAGAGGTTATGGTGGAGGTCAACCCTACGACCAGCAGAACCCAGGTTTCACCTGGAGAGATCACACTCACACTCCAACCAGGTGAGGGGCAGAGTAACTCACTGATTGGCTGTTTTTGTACATTGACCTGTTATAATGTACATCGTGATGCATGTGGTTGTTTCTGGTTGTTGTACATAATATTGTCCTGAGCTTTATTTCCTGGTTGTAACGCTGCTTCGTTGTAAGTGTTTGTTTTGTTCCAAATCAACATGACACTGTGTGTAGGTGCTGAGGCCAGTGTGGTAGTAGCAGTACAACAGTTAGAGAGGTATCCTGTTGATCTGTACTACCTGGTGGACGTATCAGCATCCATGCAGGACAACCTGGACC
>NC_050572.1:10777533-10790033 GCF_013265735.2 Oncorhynchus mykiss
GCGGGGTAAGGGGAGGGTAAGGGGTAAGGGGAGGGTTAAGGGGAGGGTGAGGGGGAGGGTGAGGGTTAAGGGAGGGTGAGGGTGAGGGGAGGGTGAGGGTTAAGGGGAGGGTGAGGGGAGGGTGATGGTTAAGGGGAGGGTGAGGGGAGGGTGAGGGTTAAGGGAGGGTGAGGGTTAAGAGGAGGGTGAGGGTTAAGGGAGGGTGAGGGTGAGGGGAGGAGAGGGTTAAGGGAGGGTGAGGGTGAGGGGAGGGTGAGGGTGAGTGGTAAGGGAGGGTGAGGGTGAGGGGAGGGTGAGGGTTAAGGGAGGGTGAGGGGAGGGTGAGGGTTAAGGGTGGGTGAGGGTGAGGGGAGGTTGAGGGTTAAGGGAGGGTGAGGGTTAAGGGGAGGGTGAGGGTTAAGGGAGGGCGAGGGGAGGGTGAGGATTAAGGGAGGGTGAGGGGAGGGTGAGGGTGAGGGGAGGGTGAGGGTTAAGGGAGGGTGAGGGGTAAGGGGAGGGTGAGGGGTAAGGGGAGGGTTAAGGAGAGGGTGAGGGGTAAGGGGAGGGTTAAGGGGAGGGTGAGGGTTAAGGGGAGGGTTAAGGGGTAAGGGGAGGGTTAAGGGGAGGGTGAGGGGGAGGGTGAGGGTTAAGGGAGGGTGAGGGTGAGGGGAGGGTGAGGGTGAGGGGAGGGTGAGGGTTAAGGGGAGGGTGAGGGGAGGGTGATGGTTAAGGGGAGGGTGAGGGGAGGGTGAGGGTTAAGGGAGGGTGAGGGTTAAGAGGAGGGTGAGGGTTAAGGGAGGGTGAGGGTGAGGGGAGGGGAGGGTTAAGGGAGGGTGAGGGGAGGGTGAGGGTTAAGGGAGGGTGAGGGGAGGGTGAGGGTTAAGGGTGGGTGAGGGTGAGGGGAGGTTGAGGGTTAAGGGAGGGTGAGGGTTAAGGGGAGGGTGAGGGTTAAGGGAGGGCGAGGGGAGGGTGAGGATTAAGGGAGGGTGAGGGGAGGGTGAGGGTGAGGGGAGGGTGAGGGTTAAGGGAGGGTGAGGGGTAAGGGGAGGGTGAGGGGTAAGGGGAGGGTTAAGGAGAGGGTGAGGGGTAAGGGGAAGGGTAAGGGGAGGGTGAGGGGTAAGGGAAGGGTGAGGGGTAAGGGGAGGGTGAGGGGTAAGGAGAGGGTGAGGGGTAAGGGGAGGGTTAAGGAGAGGGTGAGGGGTAAGGAGAGGGTGAGGGGTAAGGGGAGGGTTAAGGGGAGGGTGAGGGTTAAGGGGAGGGTTAAGGAGAGGGTGAGGGGTAAGGGGAGGGTGAGGGGTAAGGGGAGGGGTAAGTGGAGGGTGAGGGGTAAGGTGAGGGTGAGGGGTAAGTGGAGGGTGAGGGGTAAGGGGAGGGTGAGGGGTAAGGGGAGGGTTAAGGAGAGGGTGAGGGGTAAGGGGAGGGTTAAGGGGAGGGTGAGGGTTAAGGGGAGGGTTAAGGGGTAAGGGGAGGGTTAAGGGGAGGGTGAGGGGGAGGGTGAGGGTTAAGGGAGGGTGAGGGTGAGGGGAGGGTGAGGGTGAGGGGAGGGTGAGGGTTAAGGGGAGGGTGAGGGGAGGGTGATGGTTAAGGGGAGGGTGAGGGGAGGGTGAGGGTTAAGGGAGGGTGAGGGTTAAGAGGAGGGTGAGGGTTAAGGGAGGGTGAGGGTGAGGGGAGGGGAGGGTTAAGGGAGGGTGAGGGGAGGGTGAGGGTTAAGGGAGGGTGAGGGGAGGGTGAGGGTTAAGGGTGGGTGAGGGTGAGGGGAGGTTGAGGGTTAAGGGAGGGTGAGGGTTAAGGGGAGGGTGAGGGTTAAGGGAGGGCGAGGGGAGGGTGAGGATTAAGGGAGGGTGAGGGGAGGGGGAGGGTGAGGGGAGGGTGAGGGTTAAGGGAGGGTGAGGGGTAAGGGGAGGGTGAGGGGTAAGGGGAGGGTTAAGGAGAGGGTGAGGGGTAAGGGGAAGGGTAAGGGGAGGGTGAGGGGTAAGGGAAGGGTGAGGGGTAAGGGGAGGGTGAGGGGTAAGGAGAGGGTGAGGGGTAAGGGGAGGGTTAAGGAGAGGGTGAGGGGTAAGGAGAGGGTGAGGGGTAAGGGGAGGGTTAAGGGGAGGGTGAGGGTTAAGGGGAGGGTTAAGGAGAGGGTGAGGGGTAAGGGGAGGGTGAGGGGTAAGGGGAGGGGTAAGTGGAGGGTGAGGGGTAAGGTGAGGGTGAGGGGTAAGTGGAGGGTGAGGGGTAAGGGGAGGGGTAAGGTGAGGGTGAGGGGTAAGTGGAGGGTGAGGGGTAAGGGGAGGGTGAGGGTAAGGGGAGGGTGAGGGTAAGGGGAGGGTTAAGGGGAGGGGGAGGGGTAAGGGGAGGGTGAGGGGTAAGGGGAGGGTTAAGGGGAGGGTGAGGGGTAAGGGGAGGGTTAAGGGGAGGTTGAGGGTTAAGGGGAGGGTGAGGGGTAAGGGGAGGGTTAAGGGGAGGTTGAGGGTTAAGGGGAGGGTGAGGGGTAAGGGGAGGGTAAGGGGTAAGGGGAGGGTTAAGGGGAGGGTGAGGGGTAAGGGGAGGGTTAAGGGGAGGTTGAGGGTTAAGGGGAGGGTTAAGGGGAGGTTGAGGGTTAAGGGGAGGGTGCGGGTTAAGGGAGGGCGAGGGGAGGGTGAGGATTAAGGGAGGGTGAGGGGAGGGTGAGGGTGAGGGGAGGGTGAGGGTTAAGGGAGGGTGAGGGGTAAGGGGAGGGTGAGGGGTAAGGGGAGGGTTAAGGAGAGGGTGAGGGGTAAGGGGAGGGTTAAGGGGAGGGTGAGGGTTAAGGGGAGGGTTAAGGAGAGGGTGAGGGGTAAGGGGAAGGGTAAGGGGAGGGTGAGGGGTAAGGGAAGGGTGAGGGGTAAGGGGAGGGTGAGGGGTAAGGGGAGGGTAAGGGGTAAGGGGAGGGTTAAGGGGAGGGTGAGGGGTAAGGGGAGGGTTAAGGGGAGGTTGAGGGTTAAGGGGAGGGTGAGGGGTAAGGGGAGGGTAAGGGGTAAGGGGAGGGTTAAGGGGAGGGTGAGGGGGAGGGTGAGGGTTAAGGGAGGGTGAGGGTGAGGGGAGGGTGAGGGTGAGGGGAGGGTGAGGGTTAAGGGGAGGGTGAGGGGAGGGGAGGGTGATGGTTAAGGGGAGGGTGAGGGGAGGGTGAGGGTTAAGGGAGGGTGAGGGTTAAGAGGAGGGTGAGGGTTAAGGGAGGGTGAGGGTGAGGGGAGGGGAGGGTTAAGGGAGGGTGAGGGGAGGGTGAGGGTTAAGGGAGGGTGAGGGGAGGGTGAGGGTTAAGGGTGGGTGAGGGTGAGGGTTAAGGGTTAAGGGAGGGTGAGGGTTAAGGGGAGGGTGAGGGTTAAGGGAGGGCGAGGGGAGGGTGAGGATTAAGGGAGGGTGAGGGGAGGGTGAGGGTGAGGGGAGGGTGAGGGTTAAGGGAGGGTGAGGGGAGGGTGAGGGTTAAGGGAGGGTGAGGGGAGGGTGAGGGTTAAGGGTGGGTGAGGGTGAGGGTTAAGGGTTAAGGGAGGGTGAGGGTTAAGGGGAGGGTGAGGGTTAAGGGAGGGCGAGGGGAGGGTGAGGATTAAGGGAGGGTGAGGGGAGGGTGAGGGTGAGGGGAGGGTGAGGGTTAAGGGAGGGTGAGGGGTAAGGGGAGGGTGAGGGGTAAGGGGAGGGTTAAGGAGAGGGTGAGGGGTAAGGGGAGGGTTAAGGGGAGGGTGAGGGTTAAGGGGAGGGTTAAGGAGAGGGTGAGCGGTAAGGGGAAGGGTAAGGGGAGGGTGAGGGGTAAGGGAAGGGTGAGGGGTAAGGGGAGGGTGAGGGGTAAGGAGAGGGTGAGGGGTAAGGGGAGGGTTAAGGAGAGGGTGAGGGGTAAGGAGAGGGTGAGGGGTAAGGGGAGGGTTAAGGGGAGGGTGAGGGTTAAGGGGAGGGTTAAGGAGAGGGTGAGGGGTAAGGGGAGGGTGAGGGGTAAGGGGAGGGGTAAGTGGAGGGTGAGGGGTAAGGTGAGGGTGAGGGGTAAGTGGAGGGTGAGGGGTAAGGGGAGGGGTAAGGGGAGGGTGAGGGGTAAGTGGAGGGTGAGGGGTAAGTGGAGAGTGAGGGTTTGGCCCAGTATATAATCTCTATCTCTACATAACAAACCATTGTTTGTTATAGGAATCTGTCGACTCCTCAAATCTTCACATTCTGTACACATACACATCACACACACCCAGACCCACACACACATTGAATCCGCATAACAGAGCTTGGCGTTATTAAGGCTATCCCGTCTCCACGGTAACACAGTATAATCACCAATTAATAATAATACGCTATTTGTATTTGTAGCCCCACCTCATTTCCCCCCATCATCCCCTGTTGATCAGAGGACAGAAGAGCAATGGAGGCTTTCTGATGACAACCTGCTCTCTCTCTCTCTCTCTCTCTCTGTCTCTCTCTCTCTCTCTCTCTTTCTCTCTCTCTCTCTCTCTCTGTCTCTCTCTCTCTCCTCTAGAGGTTGTTGTCAGTTGTCCAGGTGTCTGTGTCAGTGGAGGACAGAGCGTTCAGTCGTTTTCTGGTCAGTGTCTCTCCTCTTTGTCCGGAAGGATCTGAATCCCACGACCACAGCTGTTCCAATGTCCAGCCCAACCAGACGGTACACACACGTACGCACACACAATCACACACACACACAGAATCATGCACTCACACACACACACACACACACACACACACACACACACACACACACACACACACACACACACACACACACACACACACACTCCCGCATGCAAGTGGATGTGTGTTTGTGTGTGCGTGTGCGTGTGAGATTCTTATAGATTATTTGGGAGTAATCTGATCTGGGAAGATTATGACTCAACACATGAATTTGTCATGTGATTATCAGCTGACCTGTTATTGTTAATGAAAAGCTTCACTAGGGGATATATTGTTTCAGAGGATACAATGATGCCGTCTTCGTGTTCACTTAGTCTTCCACTGAAGTGAGGATGCATTTAGTGAGGATGTGTTGGCATGCTGCTGTGTATGATAATGTTATATTGATGAGTCCACCGTTAATGTCTTGAGGTTGAATATCGGCTCTTCTCGCTCTAACTCTAACTCTACCTCTACCTCTACACCTCTAACTCTAACTCTACCTCTACCTCTACCTCTACACCTCTAACTCTACCTCTACCTCTACCTCTACCTCTACACCTCTAACTCTAACTCTACCTCTACCTCTACCTCTACACCTCTAACTCTACCTCTACCTCTACCTCTACACCTCTAACTCTACCTCTAACTCTACCTCTACCTCTACCTCTAACTCTACCTCTACCTCTACCTCTACCTCTAACTCTACCTCTAACTCTACCTCTAACTCTACCTCTACCTCTAACTCTACACCTCTAACTCTACCTCTACCTCTAACTCTACACCTCTAACTCTACCTCTACCTCTACCGCTACACCTCTAACTCTACCTCTACCTCTACCTCTACACCTCTAACTCTACCTCTACCTCTACACCTCTAACTCTACCTCTACCTCTACCTCTACCTCTACACCTCTAACTCTACCTCTAACTCTACCTCTACCTCTACCTCTACCTCTAACTCTACCTACCTCTAACTCTACCTCTAACTCTACCTCTAACTCTACCTCGACCTCTAACTCTACCTCTACCTCTAACTCTACACCTCTACACCTCTACCTCTACCTCTAACTCTACCTCTAACTCTACCTCTACCTCTACCTCTACCTCTACACCTCTAACTCTACCTCTAACTCTACCTCTACCTCTACACCTCTAACTCTACCTCTACCTCTACCTCTACCTCTAACTCTACCTACCTCTAACTCTACCTCTAACTCTAACTCTACCTCTACCTCTACCTCTACACCTCTAACTCTACCTCTAACTCTACCTCTACCTCTAACTCTACCTCTAACTCTACCTCTAACTCTACCTCTAACTCTACATCTCTACACCTCTACCTCTACCTCTACACCTCTAACTCTACCTCTAACTCTACCTCTACCTCTACACCTCTACCTCTACCTCTACCTCTACCTCTACCTCTACACCTCTAACTCTACCTCTAACTCTACCTCTACCTCTACCTCTAACTCTACCTCTACCTCTACCTCTACCTCTACACCTCTAACTCTACCTCTACCTCTACACCTCTAACTCTACCTCTAACTCTAACTCTACCTCTACACCTCTACACCTCTACCTCTAACTCTACCTCTACCTCTAACTCTACCTCTACCTCTACCTCTAACTCTACCTCTAACTCTACCTCTACCTCTACCTCTAATTCTAACTCTACCTCTACACCTCTACACCTCTACCTCTACACCTCTAACTCTACCTCTAACTCTACCTCTACCTCTAACTCTACCTCTACCTCTACCTCTACCTCTACACCTCTAACTCTACCTCTACCTCTACACCTCTAACTCTACCTCTACCTCTACCTCTACCTCTACCTCTAACTCTACCTCTACCTCTAACTCTACCTCTACCTCTACCTCTAACTCTACCTCTACCTCTAACTCTAACTCTAACTCTACCTCTACACCTCTACACCTCTACCTCTACCTCTACACCTCTAACTCTACCTCTAACTCTACCTCTACCTCTACCTCTAACTCTACCTCTACCTCTACCTCTACCTCTACACCTCTAACTCTACCTCTACCTCTAACTCTACCTCTACCTCTACCTCTAACTCTAACTCTACCTCTACACCTCTACACCTCTACCTCTACCTCTACACCTCTAACTCTACCTCTACCTCTAACTCTACCTCGACCTCTACCTCTACCTCTACCTCTAACTCTAACTCTACCTCTACCTCTACCTCTACACCTCTAACTCTACCTTTACCTCTACCTCTACCTCTACCTCTAACTCTACCTCTACCTCTACCTCTACCTCTAACTCTACCTACCTCTACCTCTACCCCTCTAACTCTACCTGTACCTCTACCTCGATGCAGGTCTACTTCAACATCACCATCGGCCTGCTGTCCTGTCCTGACGATGATGAGGAAGATGACGTGGTCCAGGTCTTCGTCAGGCCCGTGGGTTACAATGAGTCAGTCGTCATCAAGGTTCGATCACGATGTCGCTGTCACCGTTGCCACGACGACGCAACCCACCAGTCGTCTTGTGGAGAGGACACCCCAGACACAGATCATAATAATCAAGAAGTCAACACACACACACACCTCTCACACACACACAGCTCTCACACACACACACCGGAGTTGGACCTAGAGCACACACACTCCCAGGAGGGGCCGCGGCAGTGTGGTGCGGAGGCATCACGGGTGGACTGTAGCGGCCGGGGAGTGTGTGTGTGTGAGAGGTGTGTGTGTGAGAGGAACAGTCTGGGGACGGTGTATGGAACATACTGTCAGATGGACGACTACTCCTGCCCCTACCAACACGAAATACTGTGTGGAGGTAACACACACACACACACACACACACACACACACACACACACACACACACACACACACACACACAACCCACGACCTTACATGTTGCATTTCAGAAGACGTCAACAATACATTCACTGTATATTTGGTGATAGACTAAAATCTCTCTCTCTCTCTGTCTCTCTCTGTCTTTCTCTGTCTCTCTCTCTGTCTCTCTTTCTGTCTCTCTTTCTGTCTCGCTCTCTCTGTCTCTCTGTCTCACTCACTCTCTCTGTCTCTCTCTCTCTCTTTCTCTCTCTCTCTCTCTCTCTTTCTGTCTCGCTCTCTCTGTCTCCCTCTATCTCTCTCTGTCTTTCTCTGTCTCTCTCTCTGTCTCTCTCTCTCTGTCTCTCTGTCTCTCTGTCTCTCTGTCTCTCTCTCTGTCTCTCTCTCTCTCTCTCTCTCTCTCTGTCTCTCTCTCTGCCTGTCTCTCAATTCAATTCAATTCAAGGGCTTTATTGGCATGGGAAACATGTGTTAACATTGCCAAAGCAAGTGAGGTAGACAACATACAAAGTGAATATATAAAGTGAAATAAACAATAAAAATTAACAGTAAACATTACACATACAGAAGTTTCAAAACAATAAAGACATTACAAATGTCATATCATATATATACAGTGCTTTAACAATGTACAAATGGTTAAAGGACACAAGATAAAATAAATAAGCATAAATATGGGTTGTATTTACAATGGTGTTTGTTCTTCACTGGTTGCCCTTTTCTCGTGGCAACAGGTCACAAATCTTGCTGCTGTGATGGCACACTGTGGAATTTCACCCAGTAGATATGGGAGTTTATCAAAATTGGATTTGTTTTTTCGAATTCTTTGTTGATCTGTGTAATCTCAGGGAAATATGTGTCTCTAATATGGTCATACATTGGACAGGAGGTTAGGAAGTGCAGCTCAGTTTCCACCTCATTTTGTGGGCAGTGAGCACATAGCCTGTCTTCTCTTGAGAGCCATGTCTGCCTACGGCGGCCTTTCTCAATAGCAAGGCTATGCTCACTGAGTCTGTACATAGTCAAAGCTTTCCTTAATTTTGGGCCAGTCACAGTGGTCAGGTATTCTGCCGCTGTTTACTCTCTGTGTAGGGCCAAATAGCATTCTAGTTTGCTCTGTTTTTTTGTTAATTCTTTCCAATGTGTTAAGTAATTATCTTTTTGTTTTCTCATGATTTGGTTGGGTCTAATTGTGTTGCTGTCCTGGGGCTCTGTGGGGTGTGTTTGTGTTTGTGAACAGAGCCCCAGGACCAGCTTGCTTAGGGGGCTCTTTTCCAGGTTCATCTCTCTGTAGGTGATGGCTTTGTTATGGAAGGTTTGGGAATCGCTTCCTTTTAGGTGGTTGTAGAATTTAACGGCTCTTTTCTGGATTTTGATAATTAGTGGGTATCGGCCTAATTCTGCTCTGCATGCATTATTTGGTGTTCTACGTTGTACACAGAGGATATTTTTGCAGAATTCTGCATGCAGAGTCTCAATTTGGTGTTTGTCCCATTTTGTGAAGTCTTGGTTGGTGAGCGGACCCCGGACCTCACAACCATAAAGGGCAATGGGCTCTATGACTGATTCAAGTATTTTTAGCCAAATCCTAATTGGTATGTTGAAATTTATGTTTCTTTTGATGGCATAGAATGCCCTTCTTGCCTTGTCTCTCAGATCGTTCACAGCTTTGTGGAAGTTACCTGTGGCGCTGATGTTTAGGCCAAGGTATGTATAGTTTTTTGTGTGCTCTAGGGCAACAGTGTCTAGATGGAATTTGTATTTGTGGTCCTGGTGACTGGACCTTTTTTGGAACACCATTATTTTGGTCTTACTGAGATTTACTGTCGGGGCCCAGGTCTGACAGAATCTGTGCATAAGATCTAGGTGCTGCCCTCCTTGGTTGGTGACAGAAGCACCAGATCATCGGCAAACAGCAGACATTTGACTTCGGATTCTAGCAGGGGGAGGCCGGGTGCTGCAGACTTTTCTAGTGCCCGCGCCAATTCGTTGATATATATGTTGAAGAGGGTTAAGCTGCATCCCTGTCTAACCCCACGATCCTGTGTGAAGAAATGTGTGTGTTTTTTGCCAATTTTAACCGCACACTTGTTGTTTGTGTACATGGATTTTATAATGTCGTATGTTTTACCCCCAACACCACTTTCCATCAGTTTGTATAGCAGACCCTCATGCCAGATTGAGTCGAAGGCTTTTTTGAAATCAACAAAGCATGAGAAGACTTTGCCTTTGTTTTGGTTTGTTTGGTTGTCAATTAGGGTGTGCAGGGTGAATTCATGGTCTGTTGTACGGTAATTTGGTAAAAAGCCAATTTTACATTTGCTCAGTACATTGTTTTCATTGAGGAAATGTACGAGTCTGCTGTTAATAATAATGCAGAGGATTTTCCCAAGGTTACTGTTGACACATATTCCACGGTAGTTATTGGGGTCAAATTTGTCTCCACTTTTGTGGATTGGGGTGATCAGTCCTTGGTTCCAAATATTTGGGAAGATGCCAGAGCTAAGTATGATGTTAAAGAGTTTTAGTATAGCCAATTGGAATTTGTTGTCTGTATATTTGATCATTTCATTGAGGATGCCATCAACA
The DNA here is from genome assembly GCF_013265735.2 of Oncorhynchus mykiss. Taxonomy (NCBI): domain Eukaryota; kingdom Metazoa; phylum Chordata; class Actinopteri; order Salmoniformes; family Salmonidae; genus Oncorhynchus; species Oncorhynchus mykiss. The sequence goes on from NC_050572.1 coordinate 10,787,543, forward strand.
CCACATGTCTTTTTGGGTTGGAGGGTTTTTATTTTGTCCTGTAACTCATTCAATGTAATTGGAGAATCCAGTGGGTTCTGGTAGTCTTTAATAGTTGATTCTAAGATCTGTATTTGATCATGTATATGTTTTTGCTCTTTATTCTTTGTTATAGAGCCAAAAAGATTGGAGAAGTGGTTTACCCATACATCTCCATTTTGGATAGATAATTCTTCGTGTTGTTGTTTGTTTAGTGTTTTCCAATTTTCCCAGAAGTGGTTAGAGTCTATGGATTCTTCAATTGCATTGAGCTGATTTCTGACATGCTGTTCCTTCTTTTTCCGTAGTGTATTTCTGTATTGTTTTAGTGATTCACCATAGTGAAGGCCTAGACTCAGGTTTTCCGGGTCTCTATATTTTTGGTTGGACAGGTTTCTCAATTTCTTTCTTAGATTTTTGCATTCTTCATCAAACCATTTGTCATTATTGTTGATTTACTTCGGTTTTCTATTTGAGATTTTTAGATTTGATAGGTAAGCTGAGAGGTCAAATATACTGTTAAGATTTTCTACTGCCAAGTTTACACCTTCACTATTACAGTGGAACGTTTTACCCAGGAAATTGTCTAAAAGGGATTGAATTTGTTGTTGCCTAATTGTTTTTTGGTAGGTTTCCAAACTGCATTCCTTCCATCTATAGCATTTCTTAATGTTACTCAGTTCCTTTGGCTTTGATGCCTCATGATTGAGTATTGCTCTGTTTAAGTAGACTGTGATTTTGCTGTGGTCTGATAGGGGTGTCAGTGGGCTGACTGTGAACGCTCTGAGAGACTCTGGGTTGAGGTCAGTGATAAAGTAGTCTACAGTACTACTGCCAAGAGATGAGCTATAGGTGTACCTACCGTAGGGGTCCCCTCGAAGCCTACCATTGACTATGTACATACCCAGCGTGCGACAAAGCTGCAGGAGTTGTGACCCGTTTATGTTGGTTATGTTGTCATAGTTGTGCCTAGGGGGGCATATGTGAGAGGGAATGCTGTCACCTGCAGGCAGGTGTTTGTCCCCTGTGTGCTGAGGGTGTCAGGTTCTTGTCCGGTTCTGGCATTTAAGTCGCCACAGACTAGTACATGTCCCTGGGCCTGAAAATGATTGATTTACCCTCTCCAGGATGGAGAAGCTGTCTTCATTAAAGTATGGGGATTCTAGTGGGGGGATTTAGGTAGCACACAGGAGAACATTTTTCTCTGTTAAGATCATTTCCTTTTGAATTTCTAGCCAAATGTAGAATGTTCCTGTTTTGATTAATTTAATGGAGTGAGTTAGGTCTGCTCTATACCAAATTAGCATACCCCCTGAGTCCCTTCCCTGTTTCACACCTGGTAGTTTGGTGGATGGGACTACCAGCTCTCTGTAACCTAGAGGGCAACCAGTGGGTCCGTCTCCTCTATACCAGGTTTCTTGCAGGATGATAATGTCTGTATTACCCATTTCTTTGTTGAAGTCCGGGTTTCTGCTTTTTAGGCCAAAGGCAGATGACCTCAGGCCTTGGATATTCCAGGATAATATAGTGAAGGCTTTTTGTTCCATAGAGTGTCCAATGTTGTTGGTCGTGGTTTGGCCTCAGGCCAGTAAGTGTGAGCAGAGCCTGCTGAGCATCTGGTACATGCCATTGGCTTGGGCGAGTGTGAGAGTGGGGGTTGGGACTGTTTGCCCGCTCACTACCTGGGCGTATGTGTGGCTTCCATGTTGAGGCCCTCTTTGCGGGGGTGGGGTGCATGGGGTGGGCAGGAGTGGCATAGGTCTGATCTGAGGGGGCCTAAATGGGGTGTGGGCATGGTTGACGTGGGGGGGTGTTGATTGGTTGGGGTGGGGTTGTGGATGTGTCTGGGTGTACTGTGTTCTGGATGTAATTCCTCTTGGCGTGGGTCCTGTATGTGTAGGTCCAGGGGGGGGGTCCTGCAGATCTGGGAGGGTGTCTCGCTGATCTGGGTGGGGTGTCTATTGATCTGTTGCTCCTGTGTGAAGTGTTGGGGATACGTTTGAGAGCGATGTCCTTTAGAGTTCGGGCAAAGGTGGGCACTGCTGCCTTGTAGAGGTGGACCTGGTCATAGAGGCTGTTCAAGTCCAGGGTGGAGTGGTGGGCACTGCTGCCTTGTAGAGGTGGACCAAGTCATAAAGGCTGTTCAAGTCCAGTGTGGAGTGGTGGGCCAGGAAAACGTTTGGTTTTGAGGCACAGTCACGGGAAATACTTGCTTTTACCCGCTGTATTGTGGCAGGGTGGAAGTCTTTTCATGGTAGCAGGGTGGAGATAACCACTTGTGTGTTGGGGAAAGTAGAAGAAGCCTTTTCAATCACTCCCTTCAGTGCTGTGGCCACTCTTTCCTGCTGTGCTCTCAGGTTGTTTGTGCCTGTGTGTATTATTATGTGGCTGGGTGAGCCTAGTTTGGCCTCAGACAGAAGGTCTAGGGCGCGCTGGGTGTTTGGACACCAGAGTTTAGACACACTGTGTTTGG
>NC_050572.1:10797533-10842533 GCF_013265735.2 Oncorhynchus mykiss
GATACACACAACACAACACAACACACAGCCTGGTAAGATACACACAACACAACACAACACACAGCCTGGTAAGATACACACACCACAACACAACACACAGATACACTTTAAGTGAAAGTTGCAACATCTCCCCACTCCTCCACCCTCTCTCCCCGCTCCTCCCCGCTCCTCCACCATTCTCCCCTCTGTCTCTCTCCCCACTCCTCCACCACTCTCCCCTCTGTCTCTCTCCCCGCTCCTCCTCGCTCCTCCACCACTTTCCCCTCTGTCTCTCTCCCCGCTCCCCTTACCTCCCCCACCCTCCCTCTCTCCTCCCTCCTCTCCCCTTACCTCCCCCACCCTCCCTCTGTCCTCCCTCCTCTCCCCTTACCTCCCCCTCCCTCTGGCCTCCCTCCTATCCCCTTACCTCCCCCACCCTCCCTCTCTCCTCCCTCCTCTCCCCTTACCTCCCCCACCCTCCCTCTGTCCTCCCTCCTCTCCCCTTACCTCCCCCACCCTCCCTCTGTCCTCCCTCCTCTCCCCCTTCCTCCCCCACCCTCCCTCTGTCCTCCCTCCTCTCCCCTTACCTCCCCCACCCTCCCTCTCTCCTCCCTCCTCTCCCCTTACTTCCCCCACCCTCCCTCTGTCCTCCCTCCTCTCCCCCTTCCTCCCCCACCCTCCCTCTGTCCTCCCTCCTCTCCCCTTACCTCCCCCACCCTCCCTCTGTCCTTCCTCCTCTCCCCCTTCCTGCCCCACCCTCCCTCTGTCCTCCCTCCTCTCCCCTCCCTACTCCCCCCTGTATTCCCGAACCATCCCACTCCCGGTTTCCAAAGCCAAGTTTCCATGGCAACATTTATAAATATCAGAGTAGAACTTTAGTCTATTTGTCTGAGGATGAGCCAGATGTGTGTATCTGTGTGGACAGTGGGGACAGTGTGTCTGTGTGGACAGTGTATTTGTGTTAACAGTAAGGACTGTGTGTCTGTGTGGACAGTGTGTCTGTGTGGACAGTGTATCTGTGTGGACTGTGTGGACAGTGTATCTGTGTGGACTGTGTGTCTGTGTGGACAGTGTATCTGTGTGGACTGTGTGGACAGTGTATCTGTGTGGACAGTGTGTCTGTGTGGACAGTGTATCTGTGTGGACAGTGTATCTGTGTGGACAGTGTGTCTGTGTGGACAGTGTATCTGTGTGGACTGTGTGGACAGTGTGGACAGTATGTCTGTGTGGACAGTGTGGACAGTGTATCTGTGTTGACAGTGTGTCTGTGTGGACAGTGTGTCTGTGTGGACAGTGTGTCTGTGTGGACAGTGTGGAAAGTATGTCTGTGTGGACAGTGTGTCTGTGTGGACAGTGTGTCTGTGTGGACAGTGTGGACAGTGTGTCTGTGTGGACAGTGTGTCTGTGTGGGCAGTGTGTCTGTGTTGACAGTGTGGACAGTGTGGACAGTGTGGACAGTGTGAACAGTGTATCTGTGTTGACAGTGTGGACAGTGTGTCTGTGTGGACAGTGTGTCTGTGTGGACAGTGTGGACAGTGTGTCTGTGTGGACAGTGTGGACAGTGTATCTGTGTTGACAGTGTGGACAGTGTGTCTGTGTTGACAGTGTGGACAGTGTGTCTGTGTGGACAGTGTGGACAGTGTGGACAGTGTGGACAGTGTGGACAGTGTGAACAGTGTATCTGTGTTGACAGTGTGGACAGTGTGTCTGTGTGGACAGTGTGTCTGTGTGGACAGTGTGGACAGTGTGTCTGTGTGGACAGTGTGGACAGTGTATCTGTGTTGACAGTGTGGACAGTGTGTCTGTGTGGACAGTGTGGACAGTGTATCTGTGTTGACAGTGTGGACAGTGTGTCTGTGTGGACAGTGTGGACAGTGTGTCTGTGTGGACAGTGTGTCTGTGTGGACAGTGTGTCTGTGTGGACAGTGTGTCTGTGTGGACAGTGTGGACAGTGTGTCTGTGTGGACAGTGTGTCTGTGTGGACAGTGTGGACAGTGTGTCTGTGTGGACAGTGTGGACAGTGTATCTGTGTTGACAGTGTGGTACTTTGTTACTATTTCAGGGTCAAATATTGTTGTGTCCCTCTATACTACAATGTGTAGTACTCACAGCTGTGTGTGTTTGTCTGTGTGTCTCCAGAGTGTGTATCCAGAGGGCGGTACATGAGGATGTTTGTCAGTGTGTGTGTGTTGACATTCCTCTCTGGCCTGGTGATGATCGCTGTACTGGTGTTGCTGCTGCAGAGACAATCCCTGCCACAGGGTGGCGCCACTGACCCACAATACAACCCCACTGGCAAGGTAACATACTCCAATACTTTAAATACAACGCAGGAATACTCATGATACTGTAATACTTTATATACACACTGATATCATGACACAAAATGTAGACACAGAAGGCAGATGGTTGGAGTTTAAGATGTTTATTAATCCAAAAGGAGAAGGCCAGAGAATGGTCGTGGACAGGCCAAAGGTCAAAACCAGATCAGAGTCCAGCAGGTACAGAGCGACAGACAGGCTCGTGGTCAAGGGCAGGCAGACTGGTCAGGCAGGCAGGTACAGAGTCCAGAAACAGGCAAGGGTCAAAACCGGGAGGACTAGAATAAGGAGAATAGCAAATGCAGGAGCACGGGAAAAAACGCTGGTTGACTTGGAAACACACAAGACGAACTGGCACAGAGAGACAGGAAACACAGGGATAAATACACTGGTACAGAGAGACAGGAAACACAGGGATAAATACACTGGTACAGAGAGACAGGGACCACAGGGATAAATACACTGGTACAGAGAGACAGGAAACACAGGGATAAATACACTGGTACAGAGAGACAGGGACCACAGGGATAAATACACTGGTACAGAGAGACAGGAAACACAGGGATAAATACACTGGTACAGAGAGACAGGGACCACAGGGATAAATACACTGGCACAGAGAGACAGGAAACACAGGGATAAATACACTGGTACAGAGAGACAGGAAACACAGGGATAAATACACTGGTACAGAGAGACAGGGACCACAGGGATAAATACACTGGCACAGAGAGACAGGAAACACAGGGATAAATACACTGGTACAGAGAGACAGGAAACACAGGGATAAATACACTGGTACAGAGAGACAGGAAACACAGGGATAAACACACTGGTACAGAGAGACAGGAAACACAGGGATAAATACACTGGTACAGAGAGACAGGAAACACAGGGATAAATACACTGGCCCAGAGAGACAGGAAACACAGGGATAAATACACTGGTACAGAGAGACAGGAAACACAGGGATAAATACACTGGCCCAGAGAGACAGGAAACACAGGGATAAATACACTGGTACAGAGAGACAGGGACCACAGGGATAAATACACTGGTACAGAGAGACAGGGACCACAGGGATAAATACACTGGTACAGAGAGACAGGAAACACAGGGATAAATACACTGGCACAGAGAGACAGGAAACACAGGGATAAATACACTGGCCCAGAGAGACAGGAAACACAGGGATAAATACACTGGTACAGAGAGACAGGGACCACAGGGATAAATACACTGGCACAGAGAGACAGGAAACACAGGGATAAATACACTGGTACAGAGAGACAGGAAACACAGGGATAAATACACTGGCACAGAGAGACAGGGACCACAGGGATAAATACACTGGTACAGAGAGACAGGAAACACAGGGATAAATACACTGGCACAGAGAGACAGGAAACACAGGGATAAATACACTGGTACAGAGAGACAGGAAACACAGGGATAAATACACTGGTACAGAGAGACAGGGACCACAGGGATAAATACACTGGTACAGAGAGACAGGAAACACAGGGATAAATACACTGGTACAGAGAGACAGGAAACACAGGGATAAATACACTGGCACAGAGAGACAGGGACCACAGGGATAAATACACTGGTACAGAGAGACAGGAAACACAGGGATAAATACACTGGTACAGAGAGACAGGAAACACAGGGATAAATACACTGGTACAGAGAGACAGGGACCACAGGGATAAATACACTGGTACAGAGAGACAGGAAACACAGGGATAAATACACTGGTACAGAGAGACAGGAAACACAGGGATAAATACACTGGTACAGAGAGACAGGAAACACAGGGATAAATACACTGGTACAGAGACAGGAAACACAGGGATAAATACACTGGTACAGAGAGACAGGAAACACAGGGATAAATACACTGGTACAGAGAGACAGGGACCACAGGGATAAATACACTGGTACAGAGAGACAGGGACCACAGGGATAAATACACTGGCACCTGGAGGGGGTGGAGACGATCACAAGGACAGGTGAAACAGATCAGGGTGTGACACACAGGAACACACACGATACACCAATATATTATATACACATGAATACTCATGATACTGTAATAATTTATATACACACAGGAACACACACAATACTGTAATACTTTATATACACACAGGAACACACACGATACTGTAATACTTTATATACACAGAGGAACACACACAATACTGTAATACTTTATATACACACGGGAACACACACGATACTGTAATACTTTATATACACACGGGAACACACACAATACTGTAATACTTTATATACACACGGGAACACACACGATACTGTAATACTTTATATACACACGGGAACACACACAATACTGTAATACTTTATATACACACAGGAACACACGATACTGTAATAGTTTATATACACACAGGAACACATGATACTTTAATACTTTATATATACACACAGGAACACACGATACTGTAATACTTTATATACACACAGGAACACACACAATACTCTAATACTTTATATACACACGGGAACACACACGATACTGTAATACTTTATATACACACAGGAACACACGATACTGTAATACTTTAGATCAGCCGTACTCAACAGAAGAGCTCTGGATCCGGAGCCAGAACGGGATCAATACAGACAGCGTGTCCCAACAAATAAATAAATAGCAAATTACAAACTCAGTCAAGCATTGACGATTAGTATCATATGAACACACACGATACTGTAATACTTTATATACACACAGGAACACACATGACATGGTGTAGAATTGCAGGAAATTTGCTTCAAAACTGCAAAATGTCTCTCCGCCAACAAGACGAGTGTGAACAGTTTGAATAGTTTGGGGTCGCATCGGTTGCGAGGTGGGTGTTTGTTACTCAATCAATCAATCAATTAATCAAATGTATTTATATAGCCCTTCGTACATCAGGTGATATCTCAAAGTGCTGTACAGAAACCCAGCCTAAAACCCCAAACAGCAAACAATGCAGATGTAGACGCACGGTGGCTAGGAAAAACTCCCTAGAAAGGCAGGAACCTAGGAAGAAACCTAGAGAGGAACAAGACTCTGAGGGGTGGTTGTGCCGGGTGGAGATGATAAGAGTACATGGCCATTAAGGCCAGATTGTTCTTCAAGATGTTCAAACGTTCATAGATGACCAGCAGGGTCAAATAATAATCACAGTGCTTGTAGAGGGTGGAACAGGACAGTACCTCAGGAGTAGATGCATTCAGAGGTCGAGACATCAGGTGCTGTAACGAGAGAGGGAGAGAGAGAGAGTTGAAAACAGTAGGTCCGGGACAAGGTAGCACGCCCGGTAAACAAGTCAGGGTTCCATAGCCGCAGGCAGAACAGTTGAAACTGGAGTAGCAGCATGACCAGGTGAAATGGGGGCAGCCAGGAGTCATCAGGCCAGGAATGATCCTAGGGCTCAGGTCCTCTGGGAGGGGAGGGAGAGAGAATTAGAGGGAGCATACTTAAATTCACACAGGACACCAGATAAGACAGGATAATTATAACAGACAGACCCTAGCCCCCCCCCCCCCCCCCCCCCCCCCCCCCCCCCCCCCCCCCCCCTACTATTGCATCATAGATACTGGAGACTGAGACAGGGGTGGGTTGGGGGACACTGTGGCCCCATCTGACGATACCCCCGGACATGACCAACCAGGCAGAATGTATCCCCACCCACTTTGCCAAAGCACAGCTCCCACACCATTAGAGGGATATCAATTGACCACCAACTTACTACCCTGAGACAAGGCTGAGTATAGCTCACAAAGATCTCCTTCACGCACGAGTCAGAGGGGGCGCAAAACTGGACAGGAAGATCACGTCAGTGACTCAACCCACTCAAGTGACGCACCCCTCCTAGGGACGGCATGGAAGAGCTCTAGTAAGCCAGTGACTCAGTCCCTGTAATAGGGTTAGAGGCAGAAAATCCCAGAGGAGAGAGGGGAACCGGCCAGGAACAGACAGCAACGGCGATTCGTTGCTCTAGTGCCTTGCCGTTCACCTTCGCACCCCTGGGGCAGACGACACTCAGTCATAGGACCCATTGAAGAGATGAGTCTTCAGTAAAGACTTAAAAGTTGAGACCGAGTCTGCGTCTCTCACATGGATAGGCAGATCATTCCATAAAAATTTAGCTCTATAGGAGAAAGTCCTGTTTGCTTAGAAATTCTAGGGACAATAACGAAGCCTGCGTCTTGTGACCGTAGCGTACGTGTGGGTATGTACGGCAGGATCAAATCGGAGAGAAGGGTAGGAGCAAGCCCATGTAATGCTTTTAGGTTAGCAGTAAAACCTTGAAATCAGCCCTTGCCTTGACAGGAAGCCAGTGTAGAGAGGCTAGCACTGGAGTAATATGATCACATTTTTTGGTTCTAGTCAGGATTCTAGCAGCCGTATTTAGCACTAACTGAAGTTTATTTAGTGCTTTATCCGGGGAGCCGGAGAGTAGAGCATTGCAGTAGTCTAAACTAGAAGTAACAAAAGCATGGATTAGCTTTTCTTTTTGGACAAAAATATTCTGATTTTTGCAACATTACGAAGATGGAAAAAAGCTGTCCTTGAAACAGTCTTGATATGTTCGTCAAAAGAGAGATCAGGGTCCAGAGTAACGCCGAGGTCCTTCACAGTTTTATTTGAGACGACTGTACAACCATCAAGATTAATTGTCAGATCCAACAGCATATCTCTTTGTTTCTTGGGACCTAGAACTAGCATCTCTGTTTTGTCCGAGTTTAAAAGTAAAACATTGTTTTGTAGGCAATGTAGGCAATTTTGGGGCTTCACTGTGTTTCATCAAAATGTACAGCTGTGTGTCGTCCGCATAGCAGTGAAAGTTGACATTGTGTTTCCGAAAGACATCACCAAGAGGTAGAATATATAGTGAAAACAATAGTGGTCCTAAAACAGAACCTTGAGGAACGCTGAAATGTACAATTGATTTGTCAGAGAACAAACCATTCACAGAGACAAACTGATATCTTTCCGACAGATAAGATCTAAACCAGGCCAGAACTTGTCCGTGTAGACCAATTTAGGTTCCTAATCTCTACAAAATAATGTGGTGATCGATGGTATCAAAAGCAGCAATAAGGTCTAGGAGCACGAGGACAGATGTAGAACCTTGGTCCGACGCCATTAAAAGGTAATTTACCACCTTCACAAGTGCAGTCTCAGTGCTATGATGGGGTTTAAAACCAGACTGAAGCATTTCATATACATTATTTGTCTTCAGGAAGCCAGTGAGTTTTTCCCAAAAATATTTAGAGGAATGGGAGATTTGATATAGGCCGACAGATTTTTTTACATTTTCTGGGTCAAGGTTTGGCCACATTTAGTGAGTTTGGTACACATCCGGTGGATAGGGAGACATTTATTATGTTTAACGAAGGAGGGGCAACGACAGGAAGTAGCTCTTTCAGTAGTTTAGTTAGAATAGGGTCCAGTATGCAGCTTGAGGGTTTACTCTTTTCATGAATGTGTCAAGAGATACAGGATTGAAAACTTGAGTGTGTCCATTGATCCTAGTTCCTGGAAGTTCTGTGCAGACTCAGGACAACTGAACTTTGGAGAAATACGCAGGTTCAAAGAGGAGTCCGTAATTTGCTTTCTAATGAGCTTGATCTTTTCATCGAAGAAGTTCATGAATTCATCACTGCTGAAGTGAAGTGTTAAATTTAGCTTTGCTACAGTATCAAACATACATTTGGATTGTTCTTATTCTCCTCAATTAGGTTGGAAAAATAGGTTGATTCAGCAGCAGGGAGGTCTCTTCGATATTGCACAGTGCTGTCTTTGCAATCTAGTCGGAAGACTTCCAGTTTAGTGTAGTGCCATTTCCGTTCCAATTTTCTGGAAGCTTGCTTCAGGGCTCAGGTATTTTCTGTATACCAGGGAGCAAATTTCTTGTGACAAATGTTTTTTGTTTTTAGGGATGCGACTGCATCTAGGGTATTACGCAAGGTTAAATTGAGTTCCTCAGTTAGGTGGTAAACCGATTTTTGTACTCTGACGTCCTTGGGTAGGTGAAGAGAGTCTGGAAGGACATCTAGGAATCTTTGGGTTGTCCGAGAATTTATAGCATGGCTTTTGATGATCCTTGGTTGTGGTCTGAGCAGATTATTTGTTGCGATTGCAAATGTAATAAAATGGTGGTCCGATAGTCCAGGATTATGAGGAAAAACATTAAGATTTCTTAAAATTCAAACTAGATCCAGGATACGACTGTGACAATGAGTAGGTCCAGAGACATGTTATACAAAACCCACTGAGTCGATGAAGGCTCCGAAAGCTCTTTGGAGTGGGTCTGTGGACTTTTCCATGTGAATATTAAAGTCACCAAAAATGTGAATAATATCAGCCATGACTACAAGGTCCAATAGGAATTCAGAGAACTCAGTGAGGAACGCTGTCTACAACCCAGGAGGCCTGTAAACAGTAGCTTTAAAAATGTATGGAGTAGGCTGCATAGTTTACAGGACTAGAAGCGCAAAAGACGAAAACAGTATTTTTTTTGTAAATTGACATTTGCTGTCGTAAATGTTAGCAACACCTCCGCCTTTGCAGGATGCGCGGGGGATATGGTCACTAGTGTAGCCAGGAGGTGAGGCCTCATTTAACACAGTAAATTCATCAGGCTTGAGCCAGGTTTCAGTCAGTCCAATCACATCAAGATTATGATCAGTGATTAGTTCATTGACTATAATTGCCTTTGAAGTAAGGGATCTAACATTAAGTAGCCCTATTTTGAGATGTGAGATATCACAATCTCTTTCAATAATGACAGGAATGGAGGAGGCCTTTATTCTAGTGAGATTGCTAAGGAGAACACCGCCATGTTTAGTTTTGACCAACCTAGGTCGAGGCACAGACACGGTCTCAATGGGGATAGCTGAGCTGACTACACTGACTGTGCTAGTGGCAGACTCTACTAAGCTGGCAGGCTGGCTAACTACGCCGATAAATGACCATATCCATCTGGACCTTTGCCACCTAGGACATTTGTGTGACAGGACCTTGTCAAATAATATTTGAGCACCCCTGCTTTAGATACATACAGGAACATATGTGTTATGGCTTTACACCCCCTGCTATTGGACGGATTGTGGTGATGAAGCGGCTGAAATGCTGAGGAGGAACGTCGGCATCAAAATATAGAATAACTATCTTCAAAGTAATGACTCGGGACGTCGGGTTTGAAATGAAAGCTTCTTTTAGTAATAATGTTCACGTTACATTTCACAACTTTAGATTCTACAGAACAATGAAAGTAAGTTGCTAGCGAAAAGTCAGCATAATCACTTGTCACTTGCACATAACTGGCGTGTCTCTACTTCCTGTCGCAAGGCATTCTGGAACTTGCAGTCAAAAGCGTGATTTAATACTAACCAATACAACAAAATATGTATGTAGGTAGTTCTCTCAATCTCCAACACACAAACTCTAATAAAATTACATATAGAATTTGTAAATTACATATGTAATATGTAACTGTAAAGAAAATATATTTAGATACAGCTCAATGAATTAACTTAAACATTAGGGGATACATAAGGGGATATTGGGATACATAATAAACCCCAGGAAGAGTAGCTGCTGCCTTGGCAGGAACTAATGGGGATCCATAATAGACCCCAGGAAGAGTAGCTGTTGCCTTGGCAGGAACTAATGGGGATCCATAATAAACCCCAGGAAGAGTAGCTGCTGCCTTGGCAGGAACTAATGGGGATCCATAATAAACCCCAGGAAGAGTAGCTGCTGCCTTGGCAGGAACTAATGGGGATCCATAATAGACCCCAGGAAGAGTAGCTGTTGCCTTGGCAACAGGAACTAATGGGGATCCATAATAGATACAAATAGAACCTAGACATGTGTGTGTGTTTCTGACTACCTGTGTATGTTGTATCATTAGGACCAGTCCTACATCCCAACCACCAATGAGAAGACCACATCCTACTGGAGGAACTGCCCCCTGGACCCTGACCAGCCAATGGAGATGTATATCACCATTCCAAAGATGCCTATGGGTGAACCCTGGCAGTGAAGTTGTCTGGGGTTGAAGTTCAGAGGTTGAAGTGGGCCGGTGCTGACCGGTACAGAGAAGCAGCATGTCTAATGTTCTACTGCTTATAGAATACTGACTCTGAAATATGAAATCCTTTAACAGTTCAATTACAGTGAGTACAGTGATCTTTTTGAGTCCACTTCAATCACTGGTTACAGGTTAGGGGAAGGATAGTACAAATCTGAACAGGGCAACAAATAAGAGTCTTTTTTTTTCTGTGGCTCTATGGACTGGCAGCCATTGAAAGGTACATCGATCATTGATGTATTTAAAAATGCTAATTATGCTTTTATCACCGTGAACACTACAGGGTTACAATTTACTGGATCTCTCTCATCACGGCTCAACCTAGGTGTCCTGCGCTAGCCTCCCACCTAGTGGTCGGTGGTGGAATGACACACAGCAGAATGTATGGACAGATGGATGAGTGACTGAATGGTGGCTCTCACACACTTTATTTTGTGTGTGTGAGTTTGTGTACCTGACATAACTGGAGTTTTTAGAGGACAGGTAGCCTCAAATGGTTGTCACTGTACAGAATGCATCTAGTTTTAATATTTGAAGCAAGCATTAGTTTATTAAATAGGCATTAGATTTGAGATTTGAGCTAGCATCATAGTGTTGCGTCAGACTACTGAGAATTAATTGGCTCCTGAACTCTTAGGGAGGAGCTGATTAACTCCTGAACTATGGGGTGACTGCTGATTGGCTCCTGAACCACTGGGAAGGCTCCTGATTGGCTCCTGTAGTGGGAAGGTTCATGATTGGCACCTGAACGTTCCATTTCTATCTGCATGAATTCCAGAACTATGAAGGATAATTAATAATACATTTTTTTAGGTTTTCTGTTTTTCTCTACATCTGATGTCTGATGTTTACGGCATAAGTTGATAATTTATTTAGTCAAGAACTTTATTATTATTTATTATGATTTATTTCCAATTGTTTTTTTGTGTTGTTTTTGTTGTTGTATGTTTGTATGGCTATAATATTACAGGACTGTAGCTCTGTTAAATTAATCTGCAATAATAACAACTGGAAGACACATTACGTCAAACACTTTCAAAGACTGGTAGCCATCGTCTCACGTCACGAAGCTTGACTACTCCCGTCTGCACTGCGTAGTTCATGGCAACGCATCTGTCGGGAAGACAATGAAGAGTACCTGTAGAAGGTCTTTGTTACACGTTCATAACCCTCATTCATAAGCAGCACTTAAGAATTTTGTCAACACAACTTATGTCATGTCGATCATTTCTGCGTGAGGGACATCACCGTCTTTGTCCAGTAAAATGGAACCATAGCAATACTCCCGAAAGTTCAAACTCGTAAATCTAAATGGAGCCTATTTGAACTCAGCCTGCTAACTGGGCATTATGTTTGTATATTAACAGCACTTTTCTGTATATTTTCTGTAATGTCATGTGATTAAGAGTTCCTGTAACATGATTAAACGTGTCAGATTTCTACTGATATGTGTTACACCATTCTGATTCTTTATAAACTCAGGTGTGTTATTTGGCTCATTAGTGAAGTATCCAGTGATTGAGTTCATTAGTGAAATACACAAACATTATGAACACTTGCTCTTTCCATGACATAGCTTTCACCTGGTCAGTCTATGTTCCCTTATTGATGTCCCTTGTTAAATCCACTTCAATCAGTGTAGATGAAGGGGAGGAGACAGGTTAAAGAAGGATTTTTAAGCCTTGAGACAATTGAGACATGATTGTGTATGTGTGCCTTTCAGAGGGTGAATGGGCAAGACTAAATATTTAAGTACCTTTTAACAGGGTATGTATGGTATTAAGTGCCTGGCGCACAGGTTTGAGTGTATCAAGAACTGCAATGCTGCTGGGTTTTTCCACGCTCAACAGTTTCCTGTGGTCCACCACCCAAAGGACATCCAGCCAACTTGACACAACAGTGGGGAACCATTGGAGTCAACATGGGCCAGTATCCCTGTGGAACGCTTTTGACACCTTGTGGAGTCCATGCCCCGATGAATTGAGGCTGTTCTGAGGACAACTCAATATTAGGAAAGTGTTCCTAATGTTTTGTACCCTCGGTGCACGTACCCCCCCCAGATGTACTGTAATATTTTACAAGATAAAGTTGATGCACAGCAATGAAACAGGAAAACGTTGTCTTTTCTATTCCTATATAGTTTGTGTTTTTTTCCTCTACACACACACACACACACACACACACACACACACACACACACACACACACACACACACACACACACACACACACACACACACACACACACACACACACACACACACACACACACACACACACACACCCAGCTACGCCTGGACACGCACACTCACACAGACAGACACAACCAGCCACGCCTCTGGCCTGCCGTCGTTGCCTAGCAACCCCCTCAGAGGGGCTGTGCAGAGGAGGTTGGGCTTCCGAGGTAATTACAGAGTACACACCAGCCAACATGTTTCTAGGGCACCGCAGGTGTGTGTGTAGAGAGAGGACAATTTGAAAATACAAGTCTCCGTGACGATCATCACAAGCTTAGACTAGACTTCACTACTACCACATTCACAACACGACTGAGATTTTATTTCATTAGATTTTATTAGGATCCCTATTAGCCGACGCCAATGGTGACAGATAGACTTACTGGGGGCCGACACGTAACCAAAAACACATTACAGACAAAATAATGTACAATTTACATACATTGAATAACATTAACATGTAGTGTGTTTGCATCTATCAGTTACACATACCTGTCAGTACATACACACAACAGGTGACATGAAGAGAGATAGGGAAGGGAGGGGAGAGAGATAGGGAAGGGAGGGGAGAGAGATAGGGAAGGGAGGGGAGAGAGATAGGGAAGGGAGGGAAGAGAGATAGGGAAGGGAGGGGAGAGAGATAGGGAAGGGAGAGGGATAGGGAAGGGAGGAGAGAGAGATAGGGAAGGGAGGGGAGAGAGATAGGGAAGGGAGGGGAGAGAGATAGGGAAGGGAGGGGAGAGAGATAGGGAAGGGAGGAAAGAGAGATAGGGAAGGGAGAGGGATAGGGAAGGGAGGAGAGAGAAATAGGGAAGGGAGGGGAGAGATATAGGGAAGGGAGGGGAGAGAGATAGGGAAGGGAGGGGAGAGATAGGGAAGGGAGAGAGATAGGGAAGGGAGGAAAGAGAGATAGGGAAGGGAGAGGGATAGGGAAGGGAGGAGAGAGAGATAGGGGAGAGATATAGGGAAGGGAGGGGAGAGATAGGGAAGGGAGAGGGATAGGGAAGGGAGGAGAGAGAGATAGGGAAGGGAGGGGAGAGAGATAGGGAAGGGAGGAAAGAGAGATAGGGAAGGGAGAGGGATAGGGAAGGGAGGAGAGAGAAATAGGGAAGGGAGGGAAGAGATATAGGGAAGGGAGGGGAGAGCGATAGGGAAGGGAGGGGAGAGATAGGGAAGGGAGAGGGATAGGGAAGGGAGGAGAGAGAGATATGGAAGGGAGAGAGATAGGGAAGGGAGGGGAGAGAGATAGGGAAGGGAGGAAAGAGAGATAGGGAAGGGAGAGGGATAGGGAAGGGAGGAGAGAGAGATAGGGAAGGGAGGGGAGAGAGATAGGGAAGGGAGGGGAGAGAGATAGGGAAGGGAGGGGAGAGATATAGGGAAGGGAGGGGAGAGAGATAGGGAAGGGAGGGGAGAGATAGGGAAGGGAGAGAGATAGGGAAGGGAGGAAAGAGAGATAGGGAAGGGAGGAAAGAGAGATAGGGAAGGGAGAGGGATAGAGAAGGGAGGAGAGAGAGATAGGGAAGGGAGGGGAGAGATATAGGGAAGGGAGGGGAGAGATAGGGAAGGGAGAGGGATAGGGAAGGGAGGAGAGAGAGATAGGGAAGGGAGGGGAGAGAGATAGGGAAGGGAGGAAAGAGAGATAGGGAAGGGAGAGGGATAGGGAAGGGAGGAGAGAGAAATAGGGAAGGGAGGGGAGAGATATAGGGAAGGGAGGGGAGAGAGATAGGGAAGGGAGAGGGATAGGGAAGGGAGGAGAGAGAGATAGGGAAGGGAGAGAGATAGGGAAGGGAGGAGAGAGAGATAGGGAAGGGAGGAAAGAGAGATAGGGAAGGGAGAGGGATAGGGAAGGGAGGAGAGAGAGATAGGGAAGGGAGGGGAGAGAGATAGGGAAGGGAGAGAGATAGGGAAGGGAGGGAAGAGAGATAGGGAAGGGAGGGAAGAGAGATAGGGAAGGGAGGAAAGAGAGATAGGGAAGGGAGAGGGATAGGGAAGGGAGGAGAGAGAGATAGGGAAGGGAGGGGAGAGATATAGGGAAGGGAGGGGAGAGAGATAGGGAAGGGAGGGGAGAGATAGGGAAGGGAGAGGGATAGGGAAGGGAGGAGAGAGAGATAGGGAAGGGAGGGGAGAGAGATAGGGAAGGGAGGGGAGAGAGATAGGGAAGGGAGGAAAGAGAGATAGGGAAGGGAGAGGGATAGGGAAGGGAGGAGAGAGAGATAGGGAAGGGAGGGGAGAGAGATAGGGAAGGGAGGGGAGAGAGATAGGGAAGGGAGGGGAGAGAGATAGGGAAGGGAGGGAAGAGATAGGGAAGAGAGATAGGGAAGGGAGGGGAGAGAGATAGGGAAGGGAAGAGAGATAGGGGAGGGAAGAGAGATAGGGGAGGGAGGGAAGAGAGATAGGGAAGGGAGGGAAGAGAGATAGGGAAGGGAGGGAAGAGAGATATAGAGAAGAGAGAGAAGAGAGATAGGGAAGGGAGGGAAGAGAGATAGGGAAGGGAGGGAAGAGAGATAGGGAAGAGAGAGAAGAGAGATAGGGAAGGGAGGGAAGAGAGATAGGGAAGGGAGGGAAGAGAGATAGGGAAGGGTGGGAAGAGAGATATAGGGAAGGGTGGGAAGAGAGATAGGGAAGGGTGGGAAGAGAGACAGGGAGGGAAGAGAGATAGGGAAGGGATAGGGAAGGGAGGGAAGAGAGATAGGGAAGGGTGGGAAGAGAGATATAGGGAAGGGTGGGAAGAGAGATAGGGAAGGGAGGGAAGAGAGATAGGGAAGGGAGGGAAGAGAGATAGGGAAGAGAGATAGGGAAGGGAGGGGAGAGAGATAGGGAAGGGAGGGAAGAGAGATAGGGAAGGGAGGGAAGAGAGATAGGGAAGAGAGGGAAGAGAGAGAGCCAAAGTCCCTTTTTATTTTCAAGTGGTATCAGAGCAATTTCATAGCAAGTGGTCAGTGTCACTACATGTCCCAACAGACCACCCACGCACCCCCACACACACACACACAGAGTTAGGAGTGAGAGAGACAGGTTGAGACTGATTTTAATCACTTTATTTTAAATGTTATGCAAGCAAAGTAATTTTTGTTCTCTTTTCACTACTTTAAATCCCAGTCACATAACATGTTTTGTACAAAGTTGATTTAAAAATGTCAATACAATATCACTAGAATATCAACAGTGAAGAACCTGCAGCCTTGTGGAGGCCCTTGGAGGCCAGCATCGAGATCCAACAGCTTAGAAAAACATTATACAAATGAGATGTCACTAGAAAATATTAAAGAAGACTGGTTGTCACACAAAATATTACCAAAAACATCCACGTCTGTTTGGTATATAAACCATTTCATTATTATTCTTTTTTTTAAACTTTAATCTTTTTTTTTTTTAAAACATATTATGGCGCGAGAAAGTAGTAGAAATGACGGGGAGTAGTTGGACGTAGAAAAAAATAAGTTTATAATAAATAAAAAGAAGAGAAAACAGCACTGAAACACAGCATGCTACACATACCTCTGATCAATGCGTAGGTTACAATTACACTCCAGCAAAAGGCAGGTATTAACACAGGGCGAATAATAAATTAGCTGTACACAGTAATCATCTGTGTCAGAACATACTGGGGGGGTTAAGAAAATAAAAAGACTCCCACCCCCCCAAAAAATGTGAGAACAAAATATGTACGCACCGACATTAACATAGACCAACATCACCAGAAATATGTCAAAAAACAAATAGAATTACCCACCTCCCACAACCCCCTTCTTTCTCCTCCATCACGTCTTCCTGCGTCCTCTCTCTGTCCATCACACAGAAAGCAGAAGTGAGCATGGGGGGGGTATGTACTGCTTGTGTTAAGGCGTAGTACCAGGACTCACACACAGGGGGCCTTCGCAATGCCGAGGAAGCAGCGCCAACGTCAAATCACACTGGAACTCTGTTACTGTTAATGGATTATCTCTAATGACTTGAAATAGGACTAATAGATACACTATATATATACAAAAGTATGTGGACACCCGTTCAAATTGGTGGATTCGGGCTATTTTAGCCACACCCGTTGCTGACAGGTTTATTAAATCGAGCACACAACCATGCAATCTCCCATAGACAGATGTTGACAGTAGAATGGCTTTACTGAAGAGCTCGGTGACTTTCAACCTTTCCAACAAGTCAGTTTGTTAAATTTCTGCCCTGCTAGAGCTGCCCCGGTCAACTGTAAGTGCTGTTATTGTGAAGTGGAAATGTCTAGGAGAAACAACGGCTCAGCGGCAAAGTGGTAGGCCACACAAACTCACAGAACGGCACCGCCAACTTGACTGCCCTGCACAGAGCCCTGACATCAACCCCATCGAACACCTTTGGAACGCCGACTGCTAGCCAGGCCTAATCGCCCAACATCAGTGCCCAAAGTCCCCGCAGCGATGTTCCAACATCTAGTGGAAAGCCTTTCCAGAAGAGTGGAGGCTGTTATAGCAGCAAAGAGGGACCAACTCCATATTAAAGCCCAGGATTTTGGAAGGAGATGTTCGACGAGCAGGTGTCCACATACTTTTAGTCATGTAGTGTATCTGGAATGTGTCTCAATACTGGAATGTATCTCATTGATCTCAGACATCGATCTTTTCTACGAGTTTCTACATGTATTAAGGTCCAATGATTGAGTCACATCACTATTCTTAACGGGATGGGGAGGGGGGGGGGGGGGGGGGGGGGGGGAACGGTGTTTTGACATAAGCGCTGCTTACTGACACTGTCCTACCCACCCACCAATCCTGGCAGAGCTACATCTTAAAAGGTGCACTCAGCAATATGACATCATCGAGCAGGAAGTCACGCCGTTGTGTATGATGGCGTCAGTATAGCTTGAACGCTGGGAGCTGACTGGCTGTTTCATACCAAAATAAAACCTTTCCTTTTCCTCTCTTTAATGTAAACATGGTTTCACTAGGATTGTCTTATAGTATTGCTTTCAGTAAACAGCCTGTTGGGAGAAAGAAAGCTCGATTGGTCGTTTTATGGAAGCAAATATTTAGAATGTCAAGCGTTTCTTTCTAGGAATGCATCATTTATAAATCTGCTTATGTCTACTCTTTTAGAAGTCTATTCCTCCTTTCTAGGAATGCATCATTTATAAATCTGCTTATGTCTACTCTTTTAGAAGTCTATTCCTCCTTTCTAGGAATGCATCATTTATAAATCTGCTTATTTCTACTATTTTAAAAGTCTATTCCTCCTTGTATTGTCTGTCTTCTGTTTATCAGATCTTCTTTACTAGAACTATAGTCCTGTTGAAACACACACACACACACACACACACACACACACACACACACCACACACACACACCCCAGCTCCTCTCACCTGTCTGTCAACAGTCTAGACCACGCCACATATCATGTTTCATCATCATCCTCATCACCATAGTTACAGAACATCTTTGTGCATAGAGATTGTTGGCGTTCCAAATGTTACCCTGGCCATTTGGGACACATCCAATGTCTCTTCTTGATGTTTTACAACTGTTTTGTGCTAGTCTAATGAACCTATCCAAAATGACACCCTCTTCCTAACATAACAAACTACTCAGAAGGCTCTGGCCAAAAGTAGTGCACTATATAGGGGATAGATGTGCCTTTTCTCCTGACCTCTGTTCTGTTATTAAATACCCTTCTACAAATTCACACCTTTAGACTGTTGTTGGACTCAATTATTAGTTTAGATTCAGATTTCTCTGTCTGTTTGTCATTTTCAGTCAGTCATATTTGTCTTCTGTTTGAGTCCGTTTCAAAAACAAACAAATAATAATAAAAATTATCTACCACCTGACTGCCACGGTGTAACCATGGAGACCAACCTGGAAGTCAGCCCTCCCTGCTTCTTCCTTTCACAGGAAGTGGTCACCGGGCACTACTCAAAACTCCTCCTCTTCCTCCTCTTCTCCCTCCATTTGATTCGGCGAGGAGGCTGTTGGCGTGGCGGGGGCGGAGTCCTGGGAGAGCGTCGCCATAGTTACGATGCGAGGGGAGGAGCCTAAGCCCTGGTTAGAATTTTCCATGTCGTCGGTGGTGATGATGGCGAGAGAAGCCCCTCCCTTCTTGTTCAGGTGGGTTTTGATGTGTTTGGAGAGATGGTCGCTACGCATGAAACGCTTACTGCACTCTGGACACTCAAACCTCTTCTCTCCTGGAGGATGTGGAGAAAGACATAAATGACATGGGAACTTCCGGGTTAAGAGGGCGGATGTTAAGGTCATGTTTTGGAGGACGTATGGCTCGACCTTCGCCTCCCAAACCCCTTGGGGAGTTGCAGCGATGAGACAAGATCGTAATTGGGGAGAAAAAAAGGGGGAAAAATACAAATATATATTTAAAAAGTAAATATATATATGTGTGTATGTTACGGGATGCGTTTTCTCCATTGTTTGTGATGGTAGGCCACTCTGGTAGGCCTACATTATGATCAGATAGCCACAGCAGCCTACTTGACCACTGTTATTACTGTATTTACTGTTATTATTGTATTACTATTATTACGGTATTACTGTTATTACTGTATTACTGTTATTACTGTATTACTGCTATTACTGTAATTACTGTTATACTGTTATTATTACTGTAATTACTGTTATACTGTTATTATTACTGTAATTACTGTTATACTGTTATTATTACTGTAATTACTGCAATTACTGTATTACTGCATTACTGCTATTACTGTAATTACTGTATTATTGTTATTACTGTATTACTGCTATTACTGTAATTACTGTTATACTGTTATTACTGTAATTACTGCTATTACTGTAATTACTGGTATTACTGTATTACTGTTATTACTGTTATTACTGTATTACTGTTATTACTGATATTACTGTTATTACTGCTATTACTGTAATTACTGCTATTACTGTATTACTGCTATTACTGTAATTACTGTTATACTGTTATTACTGTAATTACTGCAATTACTGTATTACTGCTATTACTGTTATTACTGATATTACTGTAATTACTGCTATTACTGTAATTAATTGTATTACTGTATTACTGTTATTACTGTAACTTAAAGCAGGAACAGCCTCAGTGTTCAACCGCTCACCAAAAGTTGTACAGAATTTTTCACAGCGTTCAAGTTTGTGCTCAGCAGACCTGACATTTGCTCAGTGCCGGAACATTGGACACAGGACATACCTGTGTATGTACCTGTGTGTGTACCTGTGTGTGTACCTGTGTGTGTCCGTCTGTGTGTACCTGTGTGTGTACCTGTGTATGTACCTGTGTGTGTACCTGTGTGTGTTTCTGTGTGTGTCCGTCTGTGTGTACCTGTGTGTGTACCTGTGTGTGTCCGTCTGTGTGTGTCCGTCTGTGTGTACCTGTGTGTGTATCTGTGTGTGTATCTGTGTGTGTATATGTGTGTGTACCTGTGTGTGTATCTGTGTGTGTATCTGTGTGTGTACCTGTGTGTGTCCGTCTGTGTCTCTGCAGTTCGTCTGAGCGTGTGAACCTCTTGCCACAGAAGATCCAGTTGCAGACGAAGGGTCTTTCTCCTGTGTGCCAGCGGAGGTGAGCTCTCAGGTGACTGGTCTTACCTGATAGATAAAACATTACGACATCATTTTTCTTCATAGACTGGTAAACCTCTATTTTCTACAGTATAGACTGATAAATCTATATTTTCTACAGTTTAAACTAGGAAGTCTCTTTTCTACAGTTTAAACTAGGAAGTCTCTTTTCTACAGTTTAAACTAGGAAGTCTCTTTTCTACAGTTTAAACTAGGAAGTCTCTTTTCTACAGTTTAAACTAGGAAGTCTATTTTCTACAGCAGGGTTCCACAACTGGCAGTGGGTTTACAGTGGGGCAAAAAAGTAATTAGTCAGCCAACAATTGTGCAAGTTCTCCCACTTAAAAAGATGAGAGGCCTGTAATTTTCATCATAGGTACACTTCAACTATGTCAGACAGAATTATAGAAAAAACATCCAGAAAATCACATTGTAGGATTTTAATGAATTTATTTGCAAATTATGGTGGAAAATAAGTATTTGGTCAATAACAAAAGTTTATCTCAATACTTTGTTATATACCCTTTGTTGGCAATGACAGAGGTCAAACGTTTTCTGTAAGTCTTCACAAGGTTTTCACACACTGTTGCTGGTATTTTGGCCCATTCCTCCATGCAGATCTCCTCTAGAGCAGTGATGTTTTGGGGCTGTTGCTGGGCAACACGGACTTTCAACTCCCTCCAAATATTTTCTATGGGGTTGAGATCTGGAGAATGGCTAGGCCACTTCAGGACCTTGAAATGCTTCTTACGAAGCCACGCCTTCGTTGCCCGGGCGGTGTGTTTGGGATCATTGTCATGCTGAAAGACCCAGCCACGTTTCATCTTCAATACCCTGCTTATGGTAGGCTTTGTTACTTTGGTCCCAGCTCTCTGCAGGTCATTCACTAGGTCCCCCCGTGTGGTTCTGGGATTTTTGCTCACCGTTCTTGTGATCATTTTGACCCCACGGGGTAAGATCTTGCGTGGAGCCCCAGATCGAGGGAGATTATGAGTGGTCTTGTATGTCTTCCATTTCCTAATAATTGCTCCCACAGTTGATTTCTTCAACCCAAGCTGCTTACCTATTGCAGATTCAGTCTTCCAAGCCTGGTGCAGGTCTACAATTTTGTTTTTGGTGTCCTTTGACAGCTCTTTGGTCTTGGCCATAGTGGAGTTTGGAGTGTGACTGTTTGAGGTTGTGGACAGGTGTCTTTTATACTGATAACAAGTTCAAACAGGTGCCATTAATACAGGTAAACGAGTGGAGGACAGAGGAGCCTCTTAAAGAAGAAGTTACAGGTCTGTGAGAGCCAGAAATCTTGCTTGTTTGTAGGTGACCAAAGACTTACTTTCAACCATAATTTGCAAATAAATTCATTAAAAATCCTACAATGTGATTTTCTGGATTTTTTTCTCATTTCGTCTGTCATAGTTGAAGTGTACCTATGATGAAAATTACAGGCCTCTCATCTTTTTAAGTGGGAGAACTTGCACAATTGGTGGCTGACTAAATACTTTTTTCCCCCACTGTATATATTTATTTTCACTGCTGGACATAAAAGACTGTATAAACAGCAGGAAAACAGATCCAAGTGATTCTCGTTTAGGAAATCTGTTTACAAGTATTCCCCCGGATAATGGAGACATGCGGTCATCATATACAAATGTAAGTAAGGTTTGAAATTATTATGTTTTAGTCTGTTGGGGCTTCTTGTGGTCAATTTGCGGTCTACAAATGATTTAGAATTACGTTCTGGCCCCCTGTACTGTGGAAAGGTCTTACCGTAGACTTTCCACAGTATAGACTGGTCTTACCGTAAACCTTTCCACAGTATAGATGGTCTTACCGTAAACATTTCCACAGTATAGATGGTCTTACCGTAAACCTTTCCACAGTACAGACTGGTCTTACCGTAAACCTTTCCACAGTACAGACTGGTCTTACCGTAAACCTTTCCACAGTATAGACTGGTCTTACCGTAAACCTTTCCACAGTACAGACTGGTCTTACCGTAAACATTTCCACAGTATAGACTGGTCTTACCGTAAACCTTTCCACAGTACAGACTGGTCTTACCGTAAACCTTTCCACAGTACAGACTGATCTTACCGTAGACCTTTCCACAGTATAGACTGGTCTTACCGTAAACCTTTCCACAGTATAGACTGGTCTTACCGTAAACCTTTCCACAGTACAGACTGGTCTTACCGTAAACATTTCCACAGTATAGACTGGTCTTACCGTAAACCTTTCCACAGTACAGACTGGTCTTACCGTAAACCTTTCCACAGTACAGACTGGTCTTACCGTAAACCTTTCCACAGTACAGACTGGTCTTACCGTAGACCTTTCCAGAGTTCAGACTGGTCTTACCGTAAACCTTTCCACAGTATAAACTGGTCTTACCGTAAACCTTTCCACAGTATAGACTGGTCTTACCGTAAACCTTTCCACAGCCCTCCATGTGACACACATGTTGCTTCTTCTTAGATGGGTCTCCAATGGTCCTGCAAAACACACAAACACACACACACACACACACACACACACACACACACAGTCAGAGATAGAGAGTAAGAGTGTGTGTATGGGTGTGTGTATGGGTGTGTGTGTGAGTGTGTGTGTGTGTGTGTATGAGTGTGTGTGTGCATACACATGTACCTCCCCTCTCCGGCCCTACAGTTCGGACAGGAGCACGCCACCCTGCGAAGCCTCTTGCTGGGCGGTCCTTCCTGGTCTGATGAACTCTGGACAGAACCCATCTGGTCTGGACTAAGCGATGACCCCGCAACGTTACCCGCGGTTACCGTCACCGGGGATGGCTCGACCTTAACTCCTCCCTCCTGACCCTGCGGCTGACCTGGTGGAGTGTAGAGTGGAGTAGAATACAGTAGAATGGAATACAGTAAGGTGGAATACAGTAGGGTGGAATACAGTAAGGTGGAAAACAGTAGGGTGGAATACAGTAGAGTGGAATAGAATACAGTAGAGTGGAATAGAATACAGTAGAGTGGAATACAGTAAGGTGGAATACAGTAGGGTGGAATACAGTAGGGTGGAATACAGTAGGGTGGAATACAATAAGGTGGAATATAGTAGGGTGGAATACAGTAGAGTGGAATACAGTAGAGTAGAATACAGTAAGGTGGAATATAGTAGGGTGGAATAGAATAGATTGTTTTTATAGCTCTGCTCCCAACCCCCCCAGAAAATAAAGAACAACACTCAACACACACCATGTCTGTCTGTCTGTCTGTCTGTCTGTCTGTCTGTCTCTCTCTCTCTTTCTCTGTCTGTCTGGCACTCTCCCTCTCTCTGTCTGTCTGTCTCTCTCTCTCTTTCTCTGTCTGTCTGGCACTCTCCCTCTCTCTGTCTGTCTGGCACTCTCCCTCTCTCTGTCTGTCTGGCTCTCTCTCTCTCTCTGTCTGTCTGGCACTCTCCCTCTCTCTGTCTGTCTGGCTCTGTCTCTCTCTCTCTCTCTGGCTCTGTCTCTCTCTCTCTCTCTCTGTGTGTCTCTCTCCCTCTCTCTGTGTGTGTCTCTGTCTCTCTCTGTGTTTTTACCCTGTAGTCCAGTGAAGGTGAGGGGTACCCCCTGCATCTGTACCCCAGTGGTGCCCAGCCCGGCAATGCTGACTGTCTGCACCCCCGACCCAGGGTTGATCTGGGCTGCGCTCAGCGTCAGGGGAGCCCCCCCCAGCTGCATGA
The DNA here is from genome assembly GCF_013265735.2 of Oncorhynchus mykiss. Lineage (NCBI taxonomy): Eukaryota > Metazoa > Chordata > Actinopteri > Salmoniformes > Salmonidae > Oncorhynchus > Oncorhynchus mykiss. The sequence goes on from NC_050572.1 coordinate 10,821,427, forward strand.
ATCCCCCCCCGCCCACAGGGGCCAGGGTCAGCTGCTGGGGCACAGACATTCCCCCCGGGAGCTGCAGGGTCTGCCACGTGATCTGACCCGACGGAGAGAGGGTTGGGGTTCGGATCAGAACCTGGAGGAAATCAATGAATACAAATAGGATATCAATCATTCAGAAATTCAATTCAAAATCAATAAAACTCACATTACAATCATTCAGAAATTCAATTCAAATCAATACAACAAACATTAAAATCATTGACGATATAAGAAAAATAAGCTTTCAGATTTATTTATCATGTCCGTAATTTACTGCCCCAAAATATCCCTCAAATCCCCAGGTACAAAGGAGTGGGAATGAAGCAACTAAGAAAGAGAAGAGGGAGCAGCTGGCTAGTTACCTGTTGGTTCTGGAAGGCTTGTATGGGCTGTAGGGTCCCGCCTGGTCCTAACTGAAAGGTTTGGATCTGCTGGCCCTGGAACTGGTAGAAACAAACACAGAGTTTACACACTTTCTGCGGATTCACAGTGTGTGTGTGTGTGTGTGTGTATTACCTGGTTCTGAGGCTGGATCTGGGCCTGAGTGATCTGCTGTGGCTGAATCTGGATCTGCTGCAACAACTGGTTGCCCATCTGGACAATGGTAATAACAACTACTTAGAATATCATTTATTATAGTATATTCCCATATCATACTTGAATAGAATAGAGTAGAATAGAGTAGAATAGAGTAGAATATAGTAGAATGGAATAGAGTAGAATAGAGTAGAGAAGAGTAGAATAGAGTAGAATAGAGTAGAATATAGTAGAATGGAATAGAGTAGAATAGAGTAGAGAAGAGTAGAATAAAGTAGAATAGAAGGTTAAAGGTCAAATAAGAGGAGTAGAACCCACCTGTCCCACGATGACCTGCTGGATGGTCCCTGGAGGATCTGATTGGACCTGCAGTCCGTTGGCCTGGCTCTGGACCTGTCAATCAAGCAACCAACCAAACAACTAATCAACCAATCAATACATTAATTAATCAACCAAACAATCAATCAATACATGAATTAATCAACCAAACGATCAATCAATAAATCCCTTTACATCACAGATGTTTAGTCACACAAACACACATACCATCTGAGAGTCCTGGTCGCTGGGTTGGTTCTGTGTGTCTCTCTCCGTACCGCCGTCCGACCCGGCTACAGAACTCAGCTGTGTTCCGTCTGTCGACGCTCCATCCCCCCCGGCAACAGTTGTTATAGTACCACCAGACGACCCGGTAACAGTAACTGCCCCGGACACCGCCGCTGCAGTTGTCGTTACAAGCTGGTTGCCGTTAGCTACGGTAAAGCTGCCATCGGCTGATTGGACAAGCTGCACGGCTCCGCCCCCTGCTAAATTATTCATGACCGGCAGGGCGAGGGTCATACCGCCGATGTTTATGGGTACTGTAGTCATGACCTGGGTCTGGGAGCCCTGTAAGGTCTGCATCTGCAACGGGAAGGACTGGGCGGAACGAAGCTGCAACGTCTGATTGGCTGAACTAGTGAGGATGGCTTGCTGATTGGCTGGCTGTAGGATTGCCTGGGTCTGGGATTGGTTCTGGATCAGCTGGACCTGCTCTGGTAGACCCCCCTGGGCCGGACTGAATAGAATAGAATAACTTCATCTGTTTCCATCTAAAAACGTTGTTTTATGGCCCAAAGCGCCCGTCTAACCTCTAGACCGTCTGTCTACCACCTGTCTACCCTCTAGACCGCCCGTCTAACCTCTAGACCGTCTGTCTACCACCTGTCTACCCTCTAGACCGCCCGTCTAACCTCTAGACCGTCTGTCTACCACCTGTCTACCCTCTAGACCGCCTGTCTACCACCTGTCTACCCTCTAGACCGCCCGTCTAACCTCTAGACCGTCTGTCTACCACCTGTCTACCCTCTAGACCGTCTGTCTACCACCTGTCTACCCTCTAGACCGTCTGTCTACCACCTGTCTACCCTCTAGACCGCCCGTCTAACCTCTAGACCGTCTGTCTACCACCTGTCTACCCTCTAGACCGCCCGTCTAACCTCTAGACCGTCTGTCTACCACCTGTCTACCCTCTAGACCGCCTGTCTACCACCTGTCTACCCTCTAGACCGCCCGTCTAACCTCTAGACCGTCTGTCTACCACCTGTCTACCCTCTAGACCGCCCGTCTAACCTCTAGACCGTCTGTCTACCACCTGTCTACCCTCTAGACCGCCTGTCTACCACCTGTCTAACCTCTAGACATCCTGTCTACCACCTGTCTAACCTCTAGACATCCTGTCTACCGCCTGTCTAACCTCTAGACGCCTGTCTAACCTCTAGACATCCTGTCTACCGCCTGTCTAACCTCTAGACCGCCTGTCTAACCTCTAGACCGCCTGTCTAACCTCTAGACATCCTGTCTACCACCTGTCTAACCTCTAGACCGCCTGTCTAACCTCTAGACCGCCTGTCTAACCTCTAGACCGCCTGTCTACCACCTGTCTAACCTCTAGACATCCTGTCTACCACCTGTCTAACCTCTAGACATCCTGTCTACCACCTGTCTAACCTCTAGACCGCCTGTCTAACCTCTAGACATCCTGTCTACCACCTGTCTAACCTCTAGACCGCCTGTCTAAAATCTAGACCACCTGTCTAACCTCTAGACCGTCTGTCTAACCTCTAGACCGTCTGTCTAACCTCTAGACCGCCTGTCTAACCTCTAGACCGCCTGTCTAACCTCTAGACCGCCTGTCTAACCTCTAGACCGCCTGTCTAACCTCTAGACATCCTGTCTACCACCTGTCTAACCTCTAGACCGCCTGTCTAACCTCTAGACCACCTGTCTAACCTCTAGACCGCCTCTCTAACCTCTAGACCGCATGTCTAACCTATAGACCGCCCGTCTAACCTCTAGACCGCCTGTCTACCGCCTCTCTAACCTCTAGACCGCCTCTCTAACCTCGAGACCGCCTCTCTAACCTCTAGACCGCCTCTCTAACCTCTAGACCGCCTCTCTAATCTCTAGACCGCCTGTCTAACCTCTAGACCGCCTGTCCAACCTCTAGACCGCCTGTCCAACCTCTAGACCGCCTGTCTACCACCTGTCTAACCTCTAGACCGCCTGTCTAACCTCTAGACCGCCTGTCTAACCTCTAGACCGCCTCTCTAACCTCTAGACCGCCTCTCTAACCTCTAGACCACCTGTCTAACCTCTATACCGCCTGTATACCACCTCTCTAACCTCTAGACCACCTGTCTACCACCTCTCTAACCTCTAGACCACCTGTCTACCACCTCTCTAACCTCTAGACCGCCTGTCTAACCTCTAGACATCCTGTCTACCACCTGTCTAACCTCTAGACCGCCTGTCTAACCTCTAGACCACCTGTCTAACCTCTAGACCGCCTCTCTAACCTCTAGACCGCCTGTCTAACCTATAGACCGCCCGTCTAACCTCTAGACCGCCTGTCTACTGCCTCTCTAACCTCTAGACCGCCTGTCTAACCTATAGACCGCCCGTCTAACCTCTAGACCACCTGTCTACCACCTCTCTAACCTCTAGACCGCCTGTCTAACCTCTAGACCACCTGTCTAACCTCTAGACCACCTGTCTAACCTCTAGACCGCCTGTCTACCACCTGTCTAACCTCTAGACATCCTGTCTACCACCTGTCTAACCTCTAGACATCCTGTCTACCACCTGTCTAACCTCTAGACCGCCTGTCTAACCTCTAGACATCCTGTCTACCACCTGTCTAACCTCTAGACCGCCTGTCTAAAATCTAGACCACCTGTCTAACCTCTAGACCGTCTGTCTAACCTCTAGACCGTCTGTCTAACCTCTAGACCGCCTGTCTAACCTCTAGACCGCCTGTCTAACCTCTAGACCGCCTGTCTAACCTCTAGACCGCCTGTCTAACCTCTAGACATTCTGTCTACCACCTGTCTAACCTCTAGACCGCCTGTCTAACCTCTAGACCACCTGTCTAACCTCTAGACCGCCTCTCTAACCTCTAGACCGCATGTCTAACCTATAGACCGCCCGTCTAACCTCTAGACCGCCTGTCTACCGCCTCTCTAACCTCTAGACCGCCTCTCTAACCTCGAGACCGCCTCTCTAACCTCTAGACCGCCTCTCTAACCTCTAGACCGCCTCTCTAATCTCTAGACCGCCTGTCTAACCTCTAGACCGCCTGTCCAACCTCTAGACCGCCTGTCTACCACCTGTCTAACCTCTAGACCGCCTGTCTAACCTCTAGACCGCCTGTCTAACCTCTAGACCGCCTCTCTAACCTCTAGACCGCCTCTCTAACCTCTAGACCACCTGTCTAACCTCTAGACCACCTGTCTAACCTCTATACCGCCTGTATACCACCTCTCTAACCTCTAGACCACCTGTCTACCACCTCTCTAACCTCTAGACCACCTGTCTACCACCTCTCTAACCTCTAGACCGCCTGTCTAACCTCTAGACATCCTGTCTACCACCTGTCTAACCTCTAGACCGCCTGTCTAACCTCTAGACCACCTGTCTAACCTCTAGACCGCCTCTCTAACCTCTAGACCGCCTGTCTAACCTATAGACCGCCCGTCTAACCTCTAGACCGCCTGTCTACCGCCTCTCTAACCTCTAGACCGCCTCTCTAACCTCGAGACCGCCTCTCTAACCTCTAGACCGCCTCTCTAACCTCTAGACCGCCTCTCTAATCTCTAGACCGCCTGTCTAACCTCTAGACCGCCTGTCCAACCTCTAGACCGCCTGTCCAACCTCTAGACCGCCTGTCCAACCTCTAGACCGCCTGTCTACCACCTGTCTAACCTCTAGACCGCCTGTCTAACCTCTAGACCGCCTGTCTAACCTCTAGACCGCCTCTCTAACCTCTAGACCGCCTCTCTAACCTCTAGACCACCTGTCTAACCTCTATACCGCCTGTCTACCACCTCTCTAACCTCTAGACCACCTGTCTACCACCTCTCTAACCTCTAGACCACCTGTCTACCACCTCTCTAACCTCTAGACCGCCTGTCTAACCTCTAGACCACCTGTCTAACCTCTAGACCACCTGTCTACCACCTCTCTAACCTCTAGACCGCATGTCTACCACCTGTCTAACCTCTAGACCGCCTCTCTAACCTCTAGACCGCCTCTCTAACCTCCAGACCGCCTCTCTAACCTCCAGACCGCCTGTCTAACCTCCAGACCACCTGTCCAACCTCTAGACCACCTGTCTACCACCTCTCTAACCTCTAGACCACCTGTCTACCACCTCTCTAACCTCTAGACCGCCTGTCTAACCTCTAGACCACCTTTTTAACCTCTAGACCACCTGTCTACCACCTCTCTAACCTCTAGACCAACTTTCTAACCTCTAGACCGCCTGTCTAACCTCTAGACCACATGTCTACCACCTGTCTAACCTCTAGACCGCCTCTCTAACCTCTAGACCGCCTCTCTAACCTCTAGACCGCCTCTCTAACCTCCAGACCGCCTGTCTAACCTCCAGACCACCTGTCCAACCTCTAGACCACCTGTCTACCACCTGTCTAACCTCTAGACCACCTGTCTAACCTCTAGACCACCTCTCTAACCTCTAGACCACCTCTCTAACCTCTAGACCACCTCTCTAACCTCTAGATCACCTGTCTACCACCTGTCTAACCTCTAGACCGCCTGTCTAACCTCTAGACCGCCTGTCTACCACCTATCTACCATCTCTCTAATCTCTAGACCAACTGTCTAACCTCTAGACCGCCTGTCTACCACCTGTCTAACCTCCAGACCACCTGTCTAATCTCTAGACCACCTGTCTACCACATCTCTAACCTCTAGACCACCTCTCCAACCTCTAGACCACCTGTCTACCACCTCTCTAACCTCTAGACCACCTCTCTAACCTCTAGACCACCTGTCTACCACCTCTCTAACCTCTAGACCACCTCTCTAACCTCTAGACCAGGGATTTTCAAACCTCGACTCAGGGACCCTCAGCCGCTCCATGTATTTTAACTATTCCACAGCTAGCTCACCTGATTAAACTGGTCAACTAATCATCAAGCCCTTGACTAGGTGCATCAGGAGGGTTGACCAGGTGAATCAGGTGAGTTGACCAAGTGAATCAGGTGAGTTCGTTCAGGGCTACAACATACATGTGAAACATCTGCGGGTCCCTGAGGAGAGTTTTGAGAACCACTGCACTAGACCAGCTGCCACCCACCTGATGTGAATGTGCTGCCCGCCCAGGGATGCAGTCTGGGGGCTGATGTGGATCTGTTGGCCCCCCAGGGATGCAGTCTGGGGGCTGATGTGGATCTGTTGGCCGTCGGCCGTCTGCAGGTGGGGGATCACCTGGTATTGGACCCCACCCCCAGACGACGGCATGTTTTGCACCTGGACAGGGACCAAAACATTAACATGACATAAAAACTGTGGCATTAGGTGGCCATGTTCTGAACGCTAACACAGATATAGTACAACACATAGTAATCCACCACACATATCTAAGAAAAAGACAATTATAAGTTATAGGACAAGAATTCTCAGTCAGACAACATTCCCTTCTTATTTGTTGAAATTGTACCCTCTTTTTCTCCCCAATTTCGTGGTATCCAATTGTTAGTAGCTACTATCTTGTCTCATCGATACAACTCCCGTACGGGCTCGGGAGAGACGAAGGTTGAAAGTCATGCGTCCTCCGATACACAACCCAACCAAGCCGCACTGCTTCTTAACACAGCGCGCATCCAACCCGTAAGCCAGCCGCACCAATGTGTCGGAGGAAACAACGTGCACCTGGCGACCTTGGTTAGCGTGCACTGCGCCCGGCCCGCCACAGGAGTCGCTGGTGCGCGACGAGACAAGGATATTCCTACCGGCCAAACCCTCCCTAACCCGGACGACGCTAGGCCAATTGTGCGTCGCCCCACGGACCTCCCGGTAGCGGCAGAGCCTGGGCGCGAACCCAGAGTCTCTGGTGGCACAGCTAGCCCTTAACAACTGTGCCACCCGGGAGGCCCTAACATTCCCTTCTATGCACTCACTCGCGCGCACACACCTGGATGATCTGGAACTGCTGCTGCTGCACCTGCTGATTGGCTGCTACGGTGTTAGTCCCGCCCACAGCCTTCATCTTACGGCCTGCCGGGGCACTGTCATTGGCTGAAGTGGTGGCCAGGGTCACGGCGACGGGTTGATTGGCAGTGTCCTTGGCCATTTGGGGAGCAGTAGTGATGATCTGCCAGCCGTTTCCAGTGAACTGGGCAGGAACCAGTTCCATCTGCTGCTGAACCAGAGTCTGATTACCTGCTGCGTCGACAACGATATGACCCTGGAACTGTCCACCCTGCACCTGCAAATAAACATAAACCATAAATAAAAGAATAAGAAAACGTCATTGAACAAAGGTACAAAAGTAGGAACTTAAGTCTGATTCCCGGGTATAGCTGTATCTGGCCAGCCGGAAGCCCATTCAACACAGAGACACTGAAAGTCTGCAGGTACAGTGCCTTGCGAAAGTATTCGGCCCCCTTGAACTTTGCGACCTTTTGCCACATTTCAGGCTTCAAATAAAGATATAAAACTGTATTTTTTTGTGAAGAATCAACAACAAGTGGGACACAATCATGAAGTGGTACGACATTTATTGGATATTTCAAACTTTTTAAAAAAATCATAAACTGAAAAATTGGCCGTGCAAAATGATTCGGCCCCTTTACTTTCAGTGCAGCAAACTCTCTCCAGAAGTTCAGTGAGGATCTCTGAATGATCCAATGTTGACCTAAATGACTAATGATGATAAATATCAAATCAAATCAAATTTTATTTGTCACATACACATGGTTAGCAGATGTTAATGCGAGTGTAGCGAAATGCTTGTGCTTCTAGTTCCAACAATGCAGTAATAACCAACAAGTAATCTAACTAACAATTCCAAAACTACTGTCTTGTACACAGTGTAAGGGGATAAAGAATATGTACATAAGGATATATGAATGAGTGATGGTACAGAGCAGCATAGGCAAGATACAGTAGATGGTATCGAGTACAGTATATACATATGAGATGAGTATGTAAACAAAGTGGCATAGTTAAAGTGGCTAGTGATACATGTATTACATAAGGATACAGTCGATGATATAGAGTACAGTATATACGTATGCATATGAGATGAATAATGTAGGGTAAGTAACATTATATAAGGTACAATACAATCCACCTGTGTGTAATCAAGTCTCCGTATAAATGCACCTGCACTGTGATAGTCTCAGAGGTCCGTTAAAAGCGCAGAGAGCATCATGAAGAACAAGGAACACACCAGGCAGGTCCGAGATACTGTTGTGAAGAAGTTTAAAGCCGGATTTGGATACAAAAATATTTCCCAAGCTTTAAACATCCCAAGGAGCACTGTGCAAGCGATAATATTGAAATGGAAGGAGTATCAGACCACTGCAAATCTACCAAGACCTGGCCATCCCTCTAAACTTTCAGCTCATACAAGGAGAAGGCTGATCAGAGATGCAGCCAAGAGGCCCATGATCACTCTGGATGAACTGCAGAGATCTACAGCTGAGGTGGGAGACTCTGTCCATAGGACAACAATCAGTCGTATATTGCACAAATCTGGCCTTTATGGAAGAGTGGCAAGAAGAAAGCCATTTCTTAAAGATATCCATAAAAAGTGTCGTTTAAAGTTTGCCACAAGCCACCTGGGAGACACACCAAACATGTGGAAGAAGGTGCTCTGGTCAGATGAAACCAAAATTGAACTTTTTGGCAACAATGCAAAACGTTATGTTTGGCGTAAAAGCAACACAGCTCATCACCCCGAACACACCATCCCCACTGTCAAACATGGTGGTGGCAGCATCATGGTTTGGGCCTGCTTTTCTTCAGCGGGGACAGGGAAGATGGTTAAAATTGATGGGAAGATGGATGGAGCCAAATACAGGACCATTCTGGAAGAAAACCTGATGGAGTCTGCAAAAGACCTGAGACTGGGACGGAGATTTGTCTTCCAACAAGACAATGATCCAAAACATAAAGCAAAATCTACAATGGAATGGTTCAAAAATAAACATATCCAGGTGTTAGAATGGCCAAGTCAAAGTCCAGACCTGAATCCAATCGAGAATCTGTGGAAAGAACTGAAAACTGCTGTTCACAAATGCTCTCCATCCAACCTCACTGAGCTCGAGCTGTTTTGCAAGGAGGAATGGGAAAAAATGTCAGTCTCTCGATGTGCAAAACTGATAGAGACATACCCCAAGAGACTTACAGCTGTAATCGCAGCAAAAGGTGGCGCTACAAAGTATTAACTTAAGGGGGCTGAATAATTTTGCACGTCCAATTTTTCAGTTTTTGATTTGTTAACAAAGTTTGAAATATCCAATAAATGTCGTTCCACTTCATGATTGTGTCCCACTTGTTGTTGATTCTTCACAAAAAAATACAGTTTTATATCTTTATGTTTGAAGCCTGAAATGTGGCAAAAGGTCGCAAAGTTCAAGGGGGCCAAATACTTTCGCAAGGCACTGTATAATGCCTTGGAACCTGTTCGCATGTAAAAGCCTTTATAGGTTATTATTATTATAGACCTTACATTTCCATCAACAAGTACAGTTACAGAGCTTTCAGAAAGTATTCACGCCCTTTGACCTTTTCAACATTTTGTTGTGTTACAGCCGGAATTAAAAATGTATTCAATTAAGATATTTTTTTGTCACAATACCCCGTAATGTCAAAGTGGAATTGTTTTTCAAAATGTTTACAAATTCATTAAAAAAAAATCTTAAATGTCTTGAGTCAATAAGTATTCAACCCCTTTGTTATGGCAAGCCTAAATAAGTGCAGGAGTACAAATTTGCTTAATAGGTCACATTAGTTGCATGGTATCACTGTGAGTGCAATAATGATTTTTGAATGACTACCTCATCTCTGTACCCCACACATACATCTATAAAGGTCCCTCAGTCAAGCAGTGAATTTCAAACACAGATTCAACCACAAAGACCCGGGAAGTTTTCTAATGTTTTACAAAGAAGGGTACCTATTGCTAGATGGGTAAACCTTTAAAAAGCAGACATTGAATACCCCTTTGAGCATAGTGAAGTTATTAATTAAGCTCTGGATGGTGTATCAATACACCCAGTCACTACAAAGATACAGGTGTCCCTCCTAACTCAGTTGCAGGATAGGGAGGAAACTGCTCAGGGATTTCACCATGAGGTCAAAGGTGACTTTAAAACAGTTACACAGTTTCATGGCTGCGATAGAAAACTGAGGATGGATCAACAACATTGTAGTTACTCCACAACACTAACTAATTGACAGAGTGAAGAAGGAAACCTGTACAGAGCACAAATATTTCAAAACATGCATCCTGTTTGCAACATTGCACTAAAGTAATACTGCAGAAATTGTGGCAAAGCAATAAAAAATTTTTTCCTGAATACAAAAGTGTTTTGTTTTGGGCAAACCCAACACACACATTACTGAGTACCACTCTCCAAATGTTCAAGCATAGTGGTGGCTGCATCATGTTATGGGTATGCTTGTAATCGTCAAGGACTGGGGAGTATTTCAGGATAAAGAAATTAATGTAATAGAGCTAAGCACAGGCAAACTCCTAGAGGAAAACCTGGTTCAGTCTACTTCCCAACAGACACTGGGAGATGAATTCACCTTTCAGCAGGACAATAACCTAAAACACAAGGCCAAATCTACACTGGAGTTGCTTACCAAGAAGACAGTGAATGTTCCTGAGTGGCCGAGTTACAGTTTTGACTTAACTCTGCTGAAGATATATGGCAAGACAAAAAAATGGTTGTCTAGCAATGATCAACAACCAATTTGACAGAGCTTGAATAATGTTTTGAAGAATAATGGGCAAATATTGCCCACTTCAGGTGTGCAAAGCTCTTAGAGACTTACCCAGAAAGACTTGCAGCTGTAATTGCTGCCAAAGGTGATTCTAACGTGTGTGTAAATTAGATTTTTATGTATTTCACATTCTATACATTTGCAAACATTTCTAAAAACATGTTTTCACTTTGTCATTATGGGGTATTGTGTGTAGATTGGGTGAGAAAACAAGTCAATTAAATGCATTTTGAAGTGAGTCTGTAACACAACAAAATGTGGAATAAATCAAGGGGAATGAATACTCTCTGAAGGCACTGTACATATTACATATACATATACAAATATTATTATCATGCATTTAACCACCTGTCCCTCCACTCCTCCCTGAACTCCTATCTTACTGCAGGTTGCAGCCAGCAGGGCTAGAGGAGACGTCTGGGAATCCTAGGGAGAACACACACACACACACACACACACCGAGAGAGAGATAAGGAGGAATTAACAAATAGAACGCACATTCATACACAGAGAACGTACAAAGATTGACAGAGAGAGAGAGAGAGAGAGAGAGAGAGAGACAGAGACAGAGACAGAGAGAGAGAGAGAGAGAGAGATCAACATCCAGAAAATAGCTGTAAAATTCTACAAAGACCTAAAAGGAAGCGATTCCCAAGCCTTCCATAACAAAGCCATCACCTACAGGGACATGAACCTGGAGAAGAGCCCCCTAAGCAAGCTGGTCCTTTGTTCACAAAGACAAATAGACCCCACAGAGCCCCAGGACAGCAACACAATTAGACCCAAACAAATCATGAGAAAACAAAAAGACAATTACATTGTAAAGAATTAACCAAAAAAACTTTGCAAACTGGAATGCTTTCTGGCCCTAATCAGAGAGTACATGGTGGCAGAATACCTGACCACAGTGACTGACCCAAATTTAAGGAAATCTTTGACTATGTACAGACTCAGTGAGCATAGCCTTGCTATTGAGAAAGGTAGACCTGGCTCTCAAGAGAAGACAGGCTATGTGCACACTGCCCACAAAATGAGATGGATTACACAGACCCATAAAGAATTCAAAAAACAAATCCAATTTTGATTAACTCCCATATCTACTAGGTGAAATACCACAGCGTGCCATCACAGCAGCAAGATTTGTGACCTGTTTCCACAATAAAACGGCAACCAGTGAAGAACAAACACTTGTTTATTATCTATTTCACTTGCTTTGGCAACGTAAACATATGTTTCCCATGCCAATAAAGCCCATAAATTGAATTCAGAGAGAGAAGAGACAGAGAGAGAGACAGAGAGAGAGGCAGAGAGAGAGACAGAGAGAGAGAAGAGACAGAGAGAAAAGACAGAGACAGTAGAGACAGAGACAGTAGAGAGAAGAGACAGAGACAGTAGAGAGAAGAGACAGAGACAGTAGAGAGAGAAGAGACAGAGACAGTAGAGAGAGAAGAGACAGAGACAGTAGAGAGAGAAGAGACACAGTAGAGAGAGAAGAAACAGAGACAGTAGAGAGAAGAGACAGAGACAGTAGAGAGAGAAGAGACAGAGACAGTAGAGAGAAGAGACAGAGACAGTAGAGAGAAGAGACAGAGACAGTAGAGAGAGAAGAGACAGAGACAGTAGAGAGAAGAGACAGACAGTAGAGAGAAGAGACAGAGACAGTAGAGAGAGAAGAGACAGAGACAGTAGAGAGAAGAGACAGAGACAGTAGAGAGAAGAGACAGAGACAGTAGAGAGAAGAGACAGAGACAGTAGAGACAGAAGAGACAGTAGAGAGAAGAGGCAGAGACAGTAGAGAGAAGAGACAGAGACAGTAGAGAGAAGAGACAGAGACAGTAGAGAGAGAAGAGACAGACACAGTAGAGAGAGAAGAGACAGTAGAGAGAAGAGACAGAGACAGTAGAGAGAAGAGACAGAGACAGTAGAGAGAGAAGAGACAGAGACAGTAGAGAGAGAAGACAGAGACAGTAGAGAGAAGAGACAGAGACAGTAGAGAGAAGAGACAGTAGAGACAGAAGAGACAGAGACAGTAGAGAAGTGAAGAGACAGTAGAGACAGACGAGACAGAGACAGTAGAGAGAAGAGAGAGAGACAGTAGAGAGAAGAGAGAGACAGTAGAGAGAAGAGACAGAGACAGTAGAGAGAAGAGACAGTAGAGACAGAAGAGACAGAGAGAGAAGAGACAGACAGTAGAGAGAAGAGACAGAGACAGTAGAGAGAAGAGACAGAGACAGTAGAGAGAAGAGACAAGACAGTAGAGAGAAGAGAAGAGACAGTAGAGACAGTAGAGAGAAGAGAGAGAGACAGTAGAGAGAAGAGAGAGACAGTAGAGAGAAGAGAGAGACAGTAGAGAGAAGAGACAGAGACAGTAGAGAGAAGAGACAGTAGAGACAGAAGAGACAGAGAGAGAAGAGACAGAGACAGTAGAGACAGAAGAGACAGTAGAGAGAAGAGACAGAGACAGTAGAGAGAAGAGACAGAGACAGTAGAGAGAAGAGACAGAGACAGTAGAGAGATAAGAGACAGAGACAGTAGAGAGAGAAGAGACAGAGACAGTAGAGAGAAGAGACAGAGACAGTAGAGAGAGAAGAGACAGAGACAGTAGAGAGAAGAGACAGAGACAGTAGAGAGAAGAGACAGAGACAGTAGAGAGAAGAGACAGAGACAGTAGAGACAGAAGAGACAGTAGAGAGAAGAGACAGTAGAGAGAAGAGAAGAGACAGTAGAGACAGAAGAGACAGAGAGAGAGAAGAGACAGAGAGTAGAGATAGAGACAGTAGAGAGAAGAGAGAGACAGTAGAGAGAAGAGACAGAGACAGTAGAGAGAAGAGACAGAGACAGTAGAGAGAAGAGAGAGACAGTAGAGAGAAGAGACAGAGACAGTAGAGACAGAAGAGACAGAGAGAGAAGAGACAGAGACAGTAGAGAGAAGAGACAGTAGAGACAGAAGAGACAGAGAGAGAAGAGACAGAGACAGTAGAGAGAAGAGACAGAGACAGTAGAGACAGAAGAGACAGTAGAGAGAAGAGACAGAGACAGTAGAGAAGAGACAGTAGAGAGAAGAGACAGAGACAGTAGAGACAGAAGAGACAGTAGAGAGAAGAGACAGAGACAGTAGAGAAGAGAAGAGACAGTAGAGACAGAAGAGACAGAGAGAGAGAAAAGACAGAGACAGTAGAGAGAGAAGAGACAGAGACAGTAGAGAGAAGAGACAGAGACAGTAGAGAGAAGAGACAGAGACAGTAGAGAGAAGAGACAGAGACAGTAGAGAGAGAAGAGACAGAGACAGTTGAGAGAGAAGAGACAGAGACAGTAGAGAGAGAAGAGACAGACAGTAGAGAGAAGAGATAGAGACAGTAGAGAGAAGAGACAGAGACAGTAGAGAGAAGAGACAGAGACAGTAGAGAGAGAAGAGACAGAGACAGTAGAGAGAGAAGAGACAGAGACAGTAGAGAGAAGAGACATAGAGAGAGAAGAGACATAGAGAGAGAAGAGACAGAGACAGTAGAGACAGAGACAGTAGAGAGAAGAGACAGAGAGAGAGAAGAGACAGTAGAGACAGAGAGAGAGAAGAGAGACAGTAGAGAGAGAAGAGACAGAGACAGTAGAGCGCAATAGGCAATAGAAGTGGGTAGTATAACAGGAAGTGAGTGTGTGGGTGTGAGAGCCACATTTCTCTGTTCTCTCAGAGCAGCGGAAGAGAAGCCTCCCTCTCTCTCTCTCTCCGCCCTCTCACTCTCTCTCTCAGAGAAAAGGAACTAGGTCGTGGGCAAATATTTAATGTCACACACATGCACAGCACACCTAGAAATCTGTCTGTAGAGACAACTAGTGTTATTTTTTCACAGAAGCTACAGAAGTCTACATCAACAGTAGAGTCAAACCCTGCCAGAACACATGCTACGGAAATGCTCTGAAAAATATAAAATACATTATTCACTCTTATACAGTAATATGCATATCTCATAGACATTGAGGCAAAGACACAAGTCCATTATTGGTGTTGAAAGACATTGTGCAATCCTCTGAACTTGGCCTCTATACAGAACCCGGAAGTGGTGTGTATGTGTCTGGGGGCGGGGTCCAGTCTACCTGTGATCCGGAACGTTTGCCTTTCTTGCCTGGTTTCCCTTCTTCTGATCCTGACACTTCAGTCTTCTGATCTGAGAACCATCAAATCAGACAATACTTGATCAACAATCAAAAGACTGTCACTCGAGGACTGAGTGATCAGTGATCACCTTTATCAATAACACTGTGAGTGAAGGGATATACCATGCCGTTATTTCCCTGCACGTGGTTTTATAACAGTGTTGTTGCACCATATGGTTAAACTCCTGACCCTAAAGGCATATGCAGTGATCGGAACCTTATTAGAGACTGTATTACAATGAAACATGTAGGCTATTGTCTCTTATTTAGGGGTTATTCTGGATATCAGGCAGGCTACGTGCGCAGAAAGAGAGGGAGAGAGGGTGGAGACGGACAAGAGAGGGGGAGGGTACCTACCACTCATAACGCATTCATAAACCGGAGAGGAGAGGCTACGGGAGAAAGGCCGGCTGAAGCACCGGGGAAGGACGGCCTATTTTCTCCGCGAATGGCTCGCGCTGGGGCTGTGGCGTCGCTCCGGTTAGCACCGAAACCACCCACCCGCCAGGAAGGGCGGTACCAAGCTCGAGCAACAATCAAACCTCCCGTTATAACGGGGAAGAGTCCGTTGTCCGCGCCCGAAGCCCCTCAAAACCAACCGAAAACACACTTTAACGACCGTCGCGCGTAAAATTCGGTTAACGGAAGAAGAAAAATCAAGTGTTTGCATAAATGTATCCTGATCGAAGTTGGTAGTGTGTGTTCGCGTTAGGCCCACCCACTTTCATTTACCCAACACCCCTCTCTCTCTCGCCTCTCTTTCTGCCGCTGCTGTTTCTGTCGCTAAGTAGCCTAGAACAAGCCTTTCCAACGATCTTCATGCAAAAACACCCCTTATAAATAGCACTATTTTATGTCCATTCTTTATAGTTGCACTGTATAATTGCATCTGGAGACAGATAGATAGATATCTGTGGCTTTTTGTGGGCGGTGTGCTCCTCCCACATATTCAGATTGGATGGCATACTCGGTCTGCGAGGGTTGAGATGGGAGTTGTATTTGGCGAAGCCTCGCCTTCAAAATGTGTTATGGCGGCGGGGACTCCATCTTCCAGCCTGCTTTGCGGTCAGCTGGGTTGGCTCGTCACTAGTTAACACAGCCACACAGTCCTAAACCCCGCCTATTTCTAAAATTGTTCTTCTTAAAATCAGACTTTAAACCTAACTCTATCCACACCGCGAACCGTATGACTAACCGTAATGACTAACCCTAAACGTAAGACCCAAAAGCACATTTTCATTTTATTTTCATTCATTTTTACAATGTAGCCCGTTTTAAATTTGTGGCTGTGCTATCTAGTGGTAACAGCAGCGTTGGGCTGGTGCAGGTTATTCCGTCCTCTTTTTTACAAGAGCTTCTCAATTCAATTCCAAGGGCTTTATTGGCATGGGAAACATGTCAACAGTTCCAAAGAAAGTGAAATAAACAAAAAATTAACAGTAAACAATACACAAAAGTTTCAAAATAATAGACATTTTAAATGGCAATGTTATGGCAATGTACTGTGTTATAACGATGTGTGAATAGCTTAAAGGGAAATTAAATCAATATAAACATTGGTTGTATTTACAATGGTGTGTGTTCTTCACTGGTTGCCCTTTTCTTGTGGCAACAGGTCACATATCTTGCTGCTGTGATGTCACACTGTGGCATTTCACCCCATAGATATTGGAGTTTATCAAAATTGGATTTGTTTTCAAATTATTTGTGGGTCTGTGTAATCTGAGGGAAATATGTGTCTCTAATATGGTCATACATTTGGCAGGAGGTTAGGAAGTGCAGCTCAGTTTCCACCTCAGTTTATAAGGGCCAGTCTCTGTCTCCTTCTTTCTATCATAAGGATGTCTTTCACCCTCCTTCTCTCTTATTATACAGGTCAGTATTTCTCCCCATTTCATAAGGGCCAGTCTTGGTCTCTCTCCCCCTGTATGTTAATCAGTATCTCTCTCTTTCTGTTTCATAAGTTCTCCCTTATTAGGATCAGTCTCGCTCACACCGATCTGTCTCTCATTTGATCTGTGGAACAGCTATTATAACTGATGTGTATAACAGGGTCCACGGATTTACCAAAAGATGCGCGCGCGCACACACACACACACACACAACCCCCTCCCGTACACTCAACTCAGTTTAAACCCAACACCGGGAATGTATCTGATTGTTAGCGCACTCTCATTACCCTACAACAACCCCCCCCCCCCATTCCCCTTGAATGTGCTTCACTTCACTACCCCTCAAGGATTACATCCAACTATCTAGATGCCACAGGAGGCTGCTGAGGGGAGGATAATGTGTTCCAGCTCATGATAATGGCTGGAACAGAGCAAAAGGAATGGCATCAAACACATGGAAACCATGGAAACCATGGAAACCAAGTGTTTCATGCATTTGATAATCCCGATTCCGCTCCGGTCTGTTATTAAGCTGCCACCAACCTCCTGTGCTAGATGACCCAAACTGCTACCACAGCCATTAAGGATTACATCTATTCATCTATCCAAACCCCAAACTGCTACCACAGCCATTAAGGATTACATCTATTAATCTATCCAAACCCCAAACTCCTACCACAGCCATTAAGGATTACATCTATCCAAACCCCAAACTGCTACCACAGCCATTAAGGATTACATCTATTCATCTATCCAAACCCCAAACTCCTACCACAGCCATTAAGGATTACATCTATTCATCTATCCAAACCCCAAACTCCTACCACAGCCATTAAGGATTACTTCTATTAATCTATCCAAACCCCAAACTCCTACCACAGCCATTAAGGATTACATCTATCCAAACCCCAAACTCCTACCACAGCCATTAAGGATTACATCTATTCATCTATCCAAACCCCAAACTCCTACCACAGCCATTAAGGATTACTTCTATCCAAACCCCAAACTGCTACCACAGCCATTAAGGATTACATCTATCCAAACCCCAAACTGCTACCACAGCCATTAAGGATTACATCTATTCATCTATCCAAACCCCAAACTCCTACCACAGCCATTAAGGATTACATCTATCCAAACCCCAAACTGCTACCACAGCCATTAAAAAGTGCACTGTGCAGAAACCGCTCCTCCATTTCCTGGTTGTGTTGCCTATTTTTAGGTTCATGTGACTAAAGAAGCAAATATAGTGTAGAGAATCATTGTACCATCTAAACCACTGAAATATTTTCCATAACCAAAAATATATTTTCAGCCGTTTGAATCTAGTGTACAAAACTGAAAGTAAAAGACACACAAACAAAAAAACTTCCTGGAAAATTCGACCCAAAAGAATTCTTTGGTATTTGTTTCATTAGTCCACAGTTGATATAATCCCAACATGTTTTACATGTCAGCAATCAAGTTTTCAAGATATACTGTATCACTTTCAAAATACATTTTCATATGATTCAAAATCCATCAAACCGGTTGTATTCCTGTATTTTGTAAGTTATACATCTTGAAAACTTGATTGATGACATGCAAAACATCTTGGCACTATATCAACAATGGATTAGTGAAACAAATACCAACAGATAACTCCACCCAAAAGCTGTCCTTTAAAGGGAAGCAAAGAAATAGCGCACATAGAACAGATCTACCGCTTGTGAGACTTGCTTTCAATGAGAATGACAGATCTATAACTCACATTTCTATGTGATTTACGTCAGGTCAGCTACTACAGACATTAAAAATTACATCTATCTAGACACAATCAAATCTAGAATCGGCTTTCTATTTCGCAACAAAGCCTCACTCACGCCGCCAAATTTACCTTAGTAAAACTGACTATCCTACCGATCCTCGACTTCGGCGATGTCATCTACAAAATAGCTTCCAACACTCTATTCAACAAACTGGATGCAGTCTATCACAGTTCCATCTGTTTGGTTACCAAAGCCCCTTATACCACCCACCATTGCGACCTGTATGCTCTAGTCGGCTGGCCCTCGCTACATATTCGTCGCCAGACCCACTGGCTCCAGGTCATCTATAAGTCTATGCTAGGTAAAGGTCCGCCTTATCTCAGTTCACTGGTCACGATAACAATACCCACCCGTAACACATGTTCCAGCAGGTATATCTCACTGGTCATCCCCAAAGCCAACACCTCATTTGGCCGCCTTTCCTTCCAGTTCTCTGCTGCCAATGACTAGAACAAATTGCACAAAAAAAAATCACTGAAGTTGGAGACTTTTATCTCCCTCACCACCTTTAAACATCAACTATCTGAGCAGCTAACCAATCACTGCAGCTGTACATAGTCCATCGGTAAATAGCCCACCCAATCTACCTACCTCATCCCCATACTGTTTTTATTTACTTTTCTGCTCTTTTGCACACCAGTATCTCTACCTGCACATGACCATCTGATCATTTATCACTCCAGTGTTAATCTGCTAAATTGTAATTATTCTCTCCTATGGCCTATTTATTGCCTACCTCCTCATGCCTTTTGCACACACTGTATATAAACTTTATTTTCTCTGCTGTGTCATTGACTTGTCTTGTTTACTCCATGTGTAACTCTGTGTTGTTGTCTGTGTCACACTGCTTAGCTTTATCTTGGCCAGGTCACAGTTGTAAATGAGAACTTGTTCTCAACTAGCCTACCTGGTTAGATAAAGACAATTAAAACACACCAAACTGCTAATAAAGCCATTGTCAAACACACAAATAGACAGAAACCAGCCAGTAAACATAACTTCAGTTCTTTTATTCAGATTCAAAGTGTCCACTGTTCGAGGCAGTGTTAAAACCTTTATTTATAAACACAGTGTATTAAAAACAGTACAGTACACGCCAAAGGTATCCATTTGTATCGGCTATGGTCTAGAGTCACGTTTGAGTAATTTAGGAGACACTAACTCAGTGAAAGGTCTCACCATCAGGGACGTAGTGGTAAAATAGGTGGGTAAACGCTCCAGTGACGTAAACACTAACTATGCTAATTTAGCGAAATAATACGCGTGTAAACGTTATTTTCCAAATAAAATAAAAAAAGGCAATTTAATAGTGTTGTTTTTTATCCTCCGCTTCATCCCACGTCTAATAAAATACGTTTGACTCCACTGCCTGGCTGTTGTCACAAAAATATGATTAAAAAAAAAAAAAGAAGTTAAACCTTTTCAGTACTATTTTACAACATCTGTTGTACATGGATGGTACAAGCAACAGCATCGTCTTAACCCACGTAGAAAAGTCAACATCAAAAGACAACGTACATAAAAACAAAGTAGTAGTAGTAAGGTTGCATTTAGACAGTCAGAACAATTCTGACCCCCCCCCCCCCCCCTCTAATTGGTGTTCTGACCAATCACATTAGATCTTTTCGTAAAAATATTTTTAAGAGCTGATCTGATTGGTCAAAAGACCAGAATTGAGCTGCCTGTCAAAATGCTGAACCACACATCTCCATCCGTGTCACTCAACCTTTTTAGTAGCAGTGTCCAACAAGTTATGGTTTTCTTGGGTTGTGTTCAGTAGGGCACACCGTAGCAAAACATTCTGCAAATGGTAAATATACACTCCCCTACGTATTTATTTCAACAGTGTAGCTAAAAAAACTTTAATTTGGCTCTGTACTCCAGCATTTTGAGATCAAATGTTAATTAAGGTATTGCGTCATTTTGGAGTCACTTTTATTTTTTAAATAAGAATAGAATACATTTCTCAACACTACATTAAAATGTGGATGCTACCACGATTATGGATAATCATGAATTAAAAATCGTAAACAACGATGAGTGAGAAAGTTAAGAGGAACAAAGATAATACCCCCCCCCCCCCTTAAGATATGCTAGGACCTCTCACTATCACCAATGACGGGTGAGTTTAGCATTATGATATTTATACCTCTACCATTCATTTTCTATTGGGCACAACAATCTCAAAACACAACTAAAACAAACTACAAACGTTTGTAGAGCGACAAGCTAGACGTAGTCATTGTGGGCTAGGAATATGAAACCACATACTAAACTTGA
Source organism: Oncorhynchus mykiss (assembly GCF_013265735.2). Taxonomy (NCBI): domain Eukaryota; kingdom Metazoa; phylum Chordata; class Actinopteri; order Salmoniformes; family Salmonidae; genus Oncorhynchus; species Oncorhynchus mykiss. Next base: position 10,842,425 of record NC_050572.1, read on the forward strand.
CTACTTTAATACAAAAAAAGTGAATTTGTCCAAATACTTATGACACCTTCAAAATGGGGGGAACTAGATACATAAAAGTGCTTTCATTTTTAAAAACGGTAAAAACAGA
>NC_050572.1:10850033-10875033 GCF_013265735.2 Oncorhynchus mykiss
TGTGTGTGTACTGACCAGGTCTAGTAGGACTGTGTGTGTACTGACCAGGTCTAGTAGGGCTGTGTGTGTACTGACCAGGTCTAGTAGGGCTGTGTGTGTACTGACCAGGTCTAGTAGGGCTGTGTGTGGTCTAGTAGGGCTGTGTGTGGTCTAGTAGGGCTGTGTGTGTACTGACCAGGTCTAGTAGGGCTGTGTGTGTACTGACCAGGTCTAGTAGGGCTGTGTGTGTACTGACCAGGTCTAGTAGGGCTGTGTGTGGTCTAGTAGGGCTGTGTGTGGTCTAGTAGGGCTGTGTGTGTACTGACCAGGTCTAGTAGGACTGTGTCTGGTCTAGTAGGGCTGTGTGTGTACTGACCAGGTCTAGTAGGGCTGTGTGTGGTCTAGTAGGGCTGTGTGTGGTCTAGTAGGGCTGTGTGTGTACTGACCAGGTCTAGTAGGGCTGTGTGTGTACTGACCAGGTCTAGTAGGGCTGTGTGTGTACTGACCAGGTCTAGTAGGGCTGTGTGTGTACTGACCAGGTCTAGTAGGACTGTGTGTGGTCTAGTAGGACTGTGTGTGGTCTAGTAGGACTGTGTGTGGTCTAGTAGGGCTGTGTGTGGTCTAGTTGGGCTGTGTGTGTACTGACCAGGTCTAGTAGGGCTGTGTGTGTACTGACCAGGTCTAGTAGGGCTGTGTGTGTACTGACCAGGTCTAGTAGGGCTGTGTGTGTACTGACCAGGTCTAGTAGGGCTGTGTGTGTACTGACCAGGTCTAGTAGGACTGTGTGTGGTCTAGTAGGACTGTGTGTGGTCTAGTAGGGCTGTGTGTGGTCTAGTAGGGCTGTGTGTGGTTTAGTAGGGCTGTGTGTGGTCTAGTAGGGCTGTGTGTGGTCTAGTAGGGCTGTGTGTGTACTGACCAGGTCTAGTAGGGCTGTGTGTGGTCTAGTAGGGCTGTGTGTGTACTGACCAGGTCTAGTAGGACTGTGTGTGGTCTAGTAGGGCTGTGTGTGGTCTAGTAGGACTGTGTGTGGTCTAGTAGGGCTGTGTGTGTACTGACCAGGTCTAGTAGGGCTGTGTGTGGTCTAGTAGGGCTGTGTGTGTACTGACCAGGTCTAGTAGGGCTGTGTGTGGTCTAGTAGGGCTGTGTGTGGTCTAGTAGGGCTGTGTGTGGTCTAGTAGGGCTGTGTGTGTACTGACCAGGTCTAGTAGGGCTGTGTGTGGTCTAGTTGGGCTGTGTGTGGTCTAGTAGGGCTGTGTGTGGTCTAGCAGGGCTGTGTGTGTACTGACCAGGTCTAGTAGGGCTGTGTGTGTACTGACCAGGTCTAGTAGGGCTGTGTGTGTACTGACCAGGTCTAGTAGGGCTGTGTGTGTACTGACCAGGTCTAGTAGGACTGTGTGTGTACTGACCAGGTCTAGTAGGGCTGTGTGTGTACTGACCAGGTCTAGTAGGGCTGTGTGTGTACTGACCAGGTCTAGTAGGGCTGTGTGTGTACTGACCAGGTCTAGTAGGGCTGTGTGTGGTCTAGTAGGGCTGTGTGTGGTCTAGTAGGGCTGTGTGTGTACTGACCAGGTCTAGTAGGACTGTGTCTGGTCTAGTAGGGCTGTGTGTGTACTGACCAGGTCTAGTAGGGCTGTGTGTGGTCTAGTAGGGCTGTGTGTGGTCTAGTAGGGCTGTGTGTGTACTGACCAGGTCTAGTAGGGCTGTGTGTGTACTGACCAGGTCTAGTAGGGCTGTGTGTGTACTGACCAGGTCTAGTAGGGCTGTGTGTGTACTGACCAGGTCTAGTAGGACTGTGTGTGGTCTAGTAGGGCTGTGTGTGGTCTAGTAGGGCTGTGTGTGTACTGACCAGGTCTAGTAGGGCTGTGTGTGGTCTAGTAGGGCTGTGTGTGGTCTAGTAGGGCTGTGTGTGTACTGACCAGGTCTAGTAGGGCTGTGTGTGGTCTAGTAGGGCTGTGTGTGTACTGACCAGGTCTAGTAGGGCTGTGTGTGGTCTAGTAGGGCTGTGTGTGGTCTAGTAGGGCTGTGTGTGTACTGACCAGGTCTAGTAGGGCTGTGTGTGGTCTAGTTGGGCTGTGTGTGGTCTAGTAGGGCTGTGTGTGTACTGACCAGGTCTAGTAGGGCTGTGTGTGTACTGACCAGGTCTAGTAGGGCTGTGTGTGGTCTAGTTGGGCTGTGTGTGGTCTAGTAGGGCTGTGTGTGGTCTAGTAGGGCTGTGTGTGTACTGACCAGGTCTAGTAGGGCTGTGTGTGGTCTAGTAGGGCTGTGTGTGGTCTAGTAGGGCTGTGTGTGGTCTAGCAGGGCTGTGTGTGTACTGACCAGGTCTAGTAGGGCTGTGTGTGGTCTAGTTGGGCTGTGTGTGTACTGACCAGGTCTAGTAGGGCTGTGTGTGTACTGACCAGGTCTAGTAGGGCTGTGTGTGTACTGACCAGGTCTAGTAGGGCTGTGTGTGTACTGACCAGGTCTAGTAGGACTGTGTGTGTACTGACCAGGTCTAGTAGGGCTGTGTGTGTACTGACCAGGTCTAGTAGGGCTGTGTGTGGTCTAGTAGGGCTGTGTGTGTACTGACCAGGTCTAGTAGGACTGTGTGTGGTCTAGTAGGGCTGTGTGTGGTCTAGTAGGACTGTGTGTGGTCTAGTAGGGCTGTGTGTGTACTGACCAGGTCTAGTAGGGCTGTGTGTGGTCTAGTAGGGCTGTGTGTGGTCTAGTTGGGCTGTGTGTGGTCTAGTAGGGCTGTGTGTGGTCTAGTAGGGCTGTGTGTGTACTGACCAGGTCTAGTAGGGCTGTGTGTGGTCTAGTAGGGCTGTGTGTGGTCTAGTTGGGCTGTGTGTGGTCTAGTAGGGCTGTGTGTGTACTGACCAGGTCTAGTAGGGCTGTGTGTGGTCTAGTAGGGCTGTGTGTGTACTGACCAGGTCTAGTAGGGCTGTGTGTGGTCTAGTTGGGCTGTGTGTGTACTGACCAGGTCTAGTAGGGCTGTGTGTGGTCTAGTAGGGCTGTGTGTGGTCTAGTTGGGCTGTGTGTGGTCTAGCAGGGCTGTGTGTGGTCTAGCAGGGCTGTGTGTGTACTGACCAGGTCTAGTAGGGCTGTGTGTGTACTGACCAGGTCTAGTAGGACTGTGTGTGTACTGACCAGGTCTAGTAGGGCTGTGTGTGTACTGACCAGGTCTAGTAGGGCTGTGTGTGTACTGACCAGGTCTAGTAGGGCTGTGTGTGGTCTAGTAGGGCTGTGTGTGGTCTAGCAGGGCTGTGTGTGTACTGACCAGGTCTAGTAGGGCTGTGTGTGGTCTAGTAGGGCTGTGTGTGTACTGACCAGGTCTAGTAGGGCTGTGTGTGTACTGACCAGGTCTAGTAGGGCTGTGTGTGTACTGACCAGGTCTAGTAGGCCTGTATGTGTACTGACCGGGTCTAGTAGAGCCGTGTGTACGTCCTCTCCGTAGCGGTTCCTCAGACAGGGCCCACAGAACTGACCTTTGCCCCCTATACACACTCCACTACGACAGACCGTCTTGGTGTCCAGAGTTTTCTGTCTGCACTGGTGACACGTGCTTCCCTGATATAGACACACACACACACACACACACACACACACATCAGATCCACATCTCTATCACAGGACAGGAGATGAGGAAACGACTGTAAAAGCCTTGCTGTGCGTGTGTGTGTGTGTGTGTGTCTTACGTGGTCCTTGTCCAGTATCTTGTCTTTGGCACGTTGCGCCACGTTGTCCAGCTCTTCCTCTGTGATTTCATCCACTGATCTCACATGGGTAATTCTCCTCTTCCTCCCGCTGCTCGCCCTCCTCTTCTTCCCGCTTCTACCCAGCTCGTCTACCTGGCGCCACACACACACACACACACACACACACACACACACAATGATCAAAGGGTGTAGAAGCACCTGCATTGATTATGAGCCGTTCTCCTGTCAGCAGCCTGGTGTTTACGCGTTGTTTACCTCCAGTAGTTTCCCGACGTCGATAGTTCTCACGGATCTGTGGTGTCGTGAAGGGGAGGTACCGCTCTCCTCCACCCCAAACTTCTCTGGCGGTCTGGCCGCACGCGATGGGTTCCTCCTCTCGCCCCCCTCACACACACCTCGTCTACGAGGGGGCGGCTTCTCACTCACACGCCTCTTCTTCTGGAACAGAACAACACCCACAACGCAACAGTCAGGACCACAACACCCAGAAGTCATGAGTCGCCTGAGAAAGTCAGCACGTTTCAGGGGGGGGGGTCAGCTTGAGCCAGACGAGGTGCAGCGTCACTAATCTATGGGATGCAAGGTGATTTACAGATTCAGTCTGATTGCAATCTAGTGGTGTCGTTCTATGAAATGAGTGATTTCCTCTCTTTGGTATTATTATAATTTGAAAACAGTTTTTACTGCCCTTTATCTCCCCAATTCCGTGATTACGATCTTGTCTCATCGCTGCAACTCCCAACAGGCTCGGGAGAGGCGAAGGTCGAGTCATGCTTCCTCCGAAACGTGACCCGCCAAGCCACGTTTCTTAACACACAACGCTTAACCCGGGAACCCAGCCCTACCAACGTGTCTGAGGAAACACTGTACAACTGACAACCAGGGTCAGCCTGCAGGGGGCCTGCTCGCCACAATGAGTCGCTAGAGTGCGATGAGCCAAGTAAAACCCGGGTTAGGGTTAGGGTTAGGGTCAAACCCTCCCCTAACCCGGAAGACGCTGGGCCAATTGTGAGCCGCCCCATGGGACTCCTGGTCACAGCTGGTTGTGACACAGCCTGGGATCCCTTTGATATTTTAAGTAGAAATTTTCCACCAATATTATATTAAATGAAGTGACCTTTAATATTAGGCCACAGGCAGGGTAGCCTAGTGGTTAAGAGCGTTGGACTAGTAACCGAAAGGTTGCAAGTTCAAACCCCCGAGCTGACAAGGTACACATCTGTCGTTCTGCCCCTGAACAGGCAGTTAACCCACTGTTTCTAGGCCGTCATTAAAAATAAGAATTTGTTCTTAACTGACTTGCCTGGTTAAATAAAGGTAAAATAAAAAATAGGCCACATGGAAAATTCAATAAATCAGATTTTTTTTAATACTTGCTAAGTGTCCCTCTGTGATTTCTAGGAAGATTTTAACCCAGGTTCTCACCAGCATTGTAAAGCCCTAGTTATTTTGTTGCTTATTATTTATTGTGTGTGATTAGTGATTCATTAAAATAAAAAAAATACAAACATTAAAATCAACCCTGTTACGTGAACTGAACTTGTGTTTTTGTTTTGTGAAATTATTCCTTCGAAATGTTTTAACAATAAATAAAACAATTGTGATGTTTGCATACAATTAGTTTTTATTTCACCTTTATTTATTTTGCCCTACCTGCCACACGACACGCTTCCATTCCCTACCTGCCACACGACACGCTTCCATTCCCTACCTGCCACACGACACGCTTCCATTCCCTACCTGCCACACGACACGCTTCCATTCCCTACCTGCCACACGACACGCTTCCATTCCCTACCTGCCACACGACACGCTTCCATTCCCTACCTGCCACACGACACGCTTCCATTCCCTACCTGCCACACGACACGCTTCCATTCCCTACCTGCCACACGACACGCTTCCATTCCCTACCTGCCACACGACACGCTTCCATTCCCTACCTGCCACACGACAAGCTTCCATTCCCTACCTGCCACACGACAAGCTTCCATTCCCTACCTGCCACACGACAAGCTTCCATTCCCTACCTGCCACACGACACGCTTCCATTCCCTACCTGCCACACGACACGCTCCCATTCCCTACCTGCCACACGACACGCTTCCATTCCCTACCTGCCACACGACACGCTCCCATTCTCTACCTGCCACACGACACGCTTCCATTCCCTACCTGCCACACGACACGCTCCCATTCTCTACCTGCCACACGACACGCTCCCATTCCCTACCTGCCACAAGGGGATTTATGGATGATTTAAGATGAAGTCAACCCTGTTACTTTATATTTGTCAGGTAACATTTTTCCCCCCTATCGTGAGACAGGAAAACATGTTTGTTTTTTAAAATGAAACATCTGCTCTTTGAAATCACAGAACGTTAACATTTTGTGAAAAAAAAAAAAAGGTTCAGTTAGTATGAATTACCAGAATCTAAAACGTGTTACTTTACTCAGAAAAGGCACCTCATTTGGTGGAATGAGCCTGTAAATTAAATCTGGAACAAACTGTAGCTCAGTCTAGCGTGCAATGTACTCACGGTAGGAGACGAGGTGACTTCAGACATGTTGGTCAGGTCAGCAAACAGCTTGGCCAACTAGGAGGACAACAACAACAACAACAACAAACCAGAAGCTGAGAAGACACGTTTAAAACACACACAATAATAACAACAAGAGACAGGAATCAGAGGAGTGAAAAAAAAAAAAGAGGTGGAAGGAAGAGGGTTTGGGTTCAGTAGTATTTCTGACTGAGGGACACGACGACCCTGGTCAAGGGTTAGAGGTCATGTACCATGGCTTTGTTCTCCTGGATGTTCTTGGCTCGTTTATTTAGAACCCGAGACTCGACCTCCATCTTCTCTTTTCCTACCGCCTCTTTTTTGGGGGGCGGTTTCTGACCCGGTGTCTCCCTCCCACTGGACTCCTGAGACAAACCCCTTTTTAGATGCAGCCTCTCATTGGTTCTCCTCTCCGGAGGGGCGGCGTTGAATGGCGCCTCCCCTTTCTGGGCAGAGAGTCTTTTTGTGGGAAACCTGAAGCAGAATTATCAGTATAATTCAAAAATGCATTTCCATCGACTGGTACTTCTAGGCTAAACAGCAAAAAGCCGGCTAACACAAACTCGGACACACAAGTACACACACCTGAAGGCGACACAGAGACTCTTCCTCTTGTGTGTGTCTGGCTCCTCCCCCTCAGAGTAGAACCCTGTGTCCTCATCACTCTCCTCCGCTATGCACTGGAACGGCAGAATGAGAGAAAAGAAGAAAGATGAGTCATGTTATAACCAAGAATCCTCATACGCACCTCCCACTGGAGAGAACAGGAGACAGAACAGGACACGAGAGACAAGAGAGAACCAGTTAGGTCTCACCATAGCCTTCGTCCTGCTTCTGGAACCCCTCTTCTCCTCCTCTTCCTCACTGAAGCCCTCAAACTCCTCCCCCTCATTGTCGGAATGGCTAAACAGACTAACCAACTCCGAAGTCACAAACTTTGACCTGAAAGACATGGCCTGGAGAGAGGGAGAGATGGAATGATTATTTAAATGGCCAACTGTAGCAGGATACAGAAACAAGGATTGCAGTGTGTGTGTGTGGGGTGTAATGATCAGCAGCTACCAACCGGCTTCCCAGAGTCCTCGGAGGCTAGGCTGTCTGACTCGCTGTCACTCAGCACTGGCACGGCGAAACCCAGGAAGTCCTCGTCGTCACTGGGACTCTCAAAGATGGCCGCCAGGGCCCTGGGGGTCTAGGGGAGGAGGGGCAACAGATTAAAAAGGGGCAATCTGCATTTGATACATACATTATTTGCATTTTCAATTACTGAAATGCACCTATTGATTCTTAAAGAATATATCTTCTAAATGCTTCATGAGCTTAGTTCAACTGTCGTACCCCATCAGAACCCAAAATATAAGCTTGTTTTACTGCAATGTTTGTAAACATCGTAAATGTAAACAAACACTATGAAGAATACGGGGTGGTAACATTAAGACCACCTGCTCTTTCCATGACAGACAGACCAGGTGAATCCAGGTGAAAGCTATGACCCCTTATTGATGTCACTTGATAAATCCACTTCAATCACTGTAAATTAAGGGGATTTCTGAGCCTTGAGACATGGCTTGTGAGGCTTTGAACGGGGTATGGTAGTAGGTGTATCGAGAATGGTCCACCACCCAAAGGACATCCAACCAACTTGACAACTATGGGAAGCATTGGAGTCCACATGGTAGAGTCCATGCCTTGATGAATTGAGACTGTTCTGAGGGCAAAAGGGGGGTGCTCATCTCAATATTAGGAAGGTGTCCTTAAATGGGGCGGCAGGGTAGCCTAGTGGTTAGAGCGTTGGACTAGTAACCGGAAGGTTGCAAGTTCAAATCCCCGAGCTGACTAGGTACAAATCTGTCGTTCTGCCCCTGATTTCATTGAAAATAAGAATTTGTTCTTAACTGACTTGCCTAGTTAAATAAAGGTAAAATAAATACATAAAATGTTCTTTACACTCAGTGTATAGCCTTAAAACATGGTTAAAACTATCATTTCGATGGCATGGATCAGCGTTGTAATACTCAAGTCCAGGACACGGAGCGAAGTCACGATTTTCATGACTCCCGTTGACTATCCGCCCGATTCCTGCTTAACAGCTCAAACAGGAAGTACCAGTGACGCGCTCAAAACGGAAGTGATCCGATGACGCAGATGCCAAACTACAGGACTGTTTCAATAGCGTAGACTAGAATATAGTTCCGGGATTCATCCAATGGCACTGAAGAGTTTACCACAGTCAACGGCTTCATAGTGTACATCGACAACGTCACCACAATAACCGTACGTACATATCCCAACCATGGAAGCCATGGATTACGAGCCTACGCACTGAGCTAAACGCTGGAGCTGACACTTTCAAGGAGTGGGACACTAATCCGGGCATTTATAATAAATCCTGTTACACCATCCAACAAGCAAAGTGTCAATACAAGAGGACTAAGATCGAAACCGGCTCTGAAGCCTGTCGGATGTGGCAAGGCTTGCAAACTATCATGGATTACAAAAAAGGAAACCCAGCAGCGAGCTGCACAGTGACGCGAGCCTACCAGACGAGCTGAATGACTTTATGTTCGCGTTGAGGTAAGCAACACTGAATCATGCATGAGAGCACCAGCTGTTCTGAACAACTGTGTGAGCACGCGCTCCGTAGCTGATGTGAATAAGACATTTAAACAGGTTGACAATCACAAGGCCGCAGGGCCAGACAGAATACCAGGATGTGTACTCAGAGCATGCGCTGACCAGCTGGCAAGTGTCTTCACTGACATTTTCAACCTCTCCCTGACCCAGTCTGTAATACCTAAATTTTTCAAGCAGAGCACCATAGTCCCTGTGCCTAAGAATGCCAAGGTAACCTGTCTAAATGACTACCGCCCCGTAGCACCCACATCTGTAGCTATGAAATGCTTTGAAAGGCTGGTCATGGCTCAAAGCAACACCAATTCGCCAACTCAGGACCCACTCCAATTCGCATACCGCCCCAAAAGATCCAAAGATGACGCAATCTCTATTGGTCTCCAGACTGCCGTTTCCCACCTGGACAAGAGGAACACCTACAGTATGTGAGAATGCTATTCATTGACTACAGCTCAGTGTTCAACACCATAGTGCCCTCCAAGCGCATCACTAAGCTAAGGACCCTGGGACTGAATATCTCCCTCTGCAACTGGATCCTGGACTTCCTGACGGTCTGCCCCCAGGTGGTGAGGGTAGGCAACAACACATCTGCCAGGCTGACCCTCAACACGGGGGCCCCTCAGGGTTGAGTGCTTAGTCCCATCTTGTACTCACTGTTCACTCATTACGCAAGGCCAGACATAACTCCAACACCATCATTAAGTTTGATAACAAAGTGGCAGTGGTAGGCCTGATCACCGACGGTGATGAGACAGCCTATAGGGAGGTCAGAGACCTGGCAGTGTGGTGCCAGAACAACAACAACAACCTCTCCCTCAACGTCAGCCCGACAAAGGAGCTGATCGTGGACTACAAGAAACAGGGGCCCGAGCACGTCCCCATTCACATCGACAGGGCTGTAATGGAGTGGATTGTGAGCTTCAAGTTCCTCGGTGTCCACATCACTAAGGATCTATCATGGTCCACACACAAACAATAGTCATGAAAAGGGCTAGACAACGCCTTTTCCCTCTCAGGAGGCTGAAAAGATTTGGCATGGGCCTGTCATGTACATTTTTTTTGTCCCCAACCTGCATCACAATGGGATTCAATGAGTTGTAGCTTCTGTTGCTAGGGCTGTTGCTAGAATTTGCAAAATTCAGACTGGATTATGTATTGAACCTAAGCTTGGCTCTATTTTACCTCGTAGTGGTCGCGAAGGAAGGAGGACACGGGGAGTCCTAGTTCTATTTCACCTCATAAGCACTCGCCCAGTCCATGCAAAATTATTACCTCAGAATTGTTCTCCAAGGATGTTGTTTTTGACGGTGACAACCTGCTGACTAACTGCTGTTTCAGAAGACTGAAAATACAATACATTTGTCTATATAAAGAAAATACTGTGAAATAGGAAGAAATGATTTAAATCTATTTTTAGATTGACATTGCTAGCTACTGTAGTTCTACTTATTTACCTCAGCCTGCCTAGTCTGCTAGCCAGACAGTTTTATTTAGCTAGATACTGTAAGTGTTACTGTTTGCATGTAGCTTGCACTTCAATGGCATCCCTCAAAAGGAGATTTCATTTGATCTTGTCAACCAGGCGAGGTACTATGAAGGCACCACTGATCTCGAAAACAGGTGCAACATTCAGAGAAATGAACTTCTATTAGATAACTGGACGGATTTAGCTATGTACAACCATTTTTCAACAAGCTAGTTGGTCATCCACATGTTGCTAGCTATACATATACTTCAGTGGAGGCTGTTGGGGGGAGGATGGCTCATAATAATGTCTGTAATGGAGTAAATGGAATGGTATCAAACACGTGGTTTCCATTTGGTTGATACCATCAGCAGCCTCCACTGATATAGTTATATGTCTGTCACATTGAGGTGTCTAGCTATAAAGTTAAACCTGATCAATCAAATGGATAGTAAGCAATTATGGTAACTAACTGCCCTTAACTAGGTGTCTTCACTAGACAGACACAGAGGGAGGGAGGGAGGGGGGGTGGGAGGAAGGAAGTGAGAAAGGATGAAAGTGAGACAGGGAGAGAGAGGAAGACAGAAAAAAACGGAGAGAAAAACAAAGCGAGAGAGAGACAGCAGTGCAAATGTACTTAGACTTGAGTATTTCAATAACTATTCTCTTCCAACTTGTTAGGCAATCATATGTTCCTATGGGGGGAGGATGGCCAGCCACATAGGAGGGGAATTATTACTAAGGAGGAGAAGGAGGCCGTGCCGACCGAGATGCATGCTGGCCATTTCGGAGTGAAACGCATGATTGCCAAAATCAACCTACGCATCTTCTGACGGGGAATTGTCAAGGAGATGGACAACTGGGCAAGTGAAATAACCTTTTGTTTATCAATCACATTCTATATATATATCTGAAATGATTATTATTTCAATGAACGTCATAATCAGAGAGCACACAATGTTTTAATTTGTCACGTTTTGCTTGAAGGTCAGTGCCCGGTCCAGCCTGCTAGAAGTTGGCGCCGGAGTTGAAGCCCATTAAAGATGTTTTACCACGGCACATGATCGGTACGTGTCCCAATTCAAATTCTGCCCTGATAGGTTGTTTTGTAATGGTTGCTTTATTTTGACCACAGCAGAGTTCAATATTATAGAATGTGCGTGTGTGTCAGTATCCTTACATGTATGAACATCTGCCTACTGTATGACACAGATACGGGTAAGAATAAAGTCATCTTCTCTCAAACACTTTAAATGTTTGGGGCGGACCTCATCGGACCCTTCACTAAATCCAGGATTGACAACAGCTGGTGGCTGACGGCGACCGACCACTTTACCAAGTGGGTGGAGCCAACAACCATTAAGGTCAGTACAGGAAGAGAACGTGCTTAACTATAAATTCCCTTCTGTAAACCCATTAAAAAAGGGTGCTTGGAACAGAACATTTATTTTTTTCATTTTGTATGATACAAAATGGGTATGATACCCATTTTGTATGATACCCATCGCCAAGGCGATGACGGACATCTGTTCTCTCGAGGTCATCGTGAGTGACCGAAGTCATGAACGCTGGAACAAGGTACAGCTGTTATAGATTATATTCTGTCACCAATGGTTTCTTTTATTTAGTTTTACAATTTGTTTTTGTATGGTACATAAATCAGACATATTTTAATATCTTACATTGTCAATAGATATCGCTTCCCCCTCCCCCTCCAGGTTTGATGAATGGACCAACCAGACCCTCAAGACTGCCATGGGCAAGTTCCTTTGATTGGTACCAGGAAGGGTGGGAGAACAACCTGAAGGTAATTCTCTTTGCATACAACAGCACCGAGTTCAGATGAGAGCTGCAGCTGTTGACTGAGAGAAACAATGCAATTGTATATACAATTATTGCATATACTGTAGTCATTCATAAACTCAGCAAAAACAGAAACTCCTCTCACTGTCAACTGTGTTTATTTTCAGCAAACTTAACATGTGTAAATATTTGTATGAACATAACAAGATTCAACAACTGAGACATAAACTGAACAAGTTCCACAGACATGTGACTAACAGAAATGGAATAATGTGTCCCTGAACAAAGGGGGGGGGGGGGTCAAAAGTAACAGTCAGTATCTGGTGTGGCCACCAGCTGCATTAAGTTCTGCAGTGCATCTCCTCCTCATGGACTGCACCACATTTGCCAGTTCTTGCTGTGAGATGTTACCCCACTCTTCCACCAAAGCACCTGAAAGTTCCCAGACATTTCTGGGGGGGAATGACCCTAGCCCTCACCCTCCAATCCAACAGGTTCCAGACGTGCTCAATGGGATTGAGATCCGGGCTCGTCGCTGGCCATGGCAGAACACTGACATTCCTGTCTTGCAGGAAATCACGCACAGAACGAGCAGTATGGCTGGTGGCATTGTCATGCTGGAGGGTCATGTCAGGATGAGCCTGCAGGCAGGGTACCACATGAGGGAGGAGGATGTCTTCCCTGTAACGCACAGCGTTGAGATTGCAGACAATGACAACAAGCTCAATCCGATGATGCTGTGACACACAGCCCCAGACCATGACGGACCCTCCACCTCCAAATCGATCCCGCTCCAGAGTACAGGCCTCGGTGTAACGCTCATTCTTTCGACGATAAACGCGAATCCGACCATGACACCTGGTGAGACAAAACCGCGGCTCGTCAGTGAAGAGCACTTTTTGCCAGTCCTGTCTGGTCCAGCGACAGTGGGTTTGTGCCCATAGGCAACATTGTTGCCGGTGATGTCTGGTGAGGACCTGCCTTATACAACAGGCCTACAAGCCCTCAGTCCTGCCTCTCTCAGCCTTTTTGCAGACAGTTGAGAACAGGCAGAACATCCCACCCACACGGTAACCACCTCCTCAATATTCCACACACCAGAATTCCATTTTTTTAAGTCTACGATTGCCATGTGAGTGTACAAAAAAAACAAGAAATCTGTGAAAATAAATTAATGACAACTCTGCCAAAAAACATCAAAGTTTATATATGAAAATCTTAAATATTGCCAGGTTGGTTTTCACAGCTGTTTCACAGTGTTCATTATTGTAATGTATCCTTTTATGGTATTTATTTGTTGCACATTATTCATTGTTGTTTCCTAAAGACCTACAATATCTATCTATATCTATCTATCTTATCTATATCTATATCTCTATCTCTCTATATCTATCTATCTATCTATCTATATTCATTCAACCACAAGGGTGTATTAATGGGCTGTATTAATGGGCTGTATTAATGGGCTGTATTAATGGGCTGTATTAATGGGCTATGCGAGATAGAACAAAAATAAATCACAATAGCAGACAACTGAATTGATATTATTTCGCTACACTCACATTAACATCCGCTAACCATGTGTATGTGACAAATAAAACATTTGACTTGATTTAACATTTGATTTGTGTAGATAAGGGAAGGTTAAAATAAAATCATGATTTGCATATGAATGGAGTGGAAATTAGCTGACTTTGTAAGGTGAGTAACTTCACACATTGGCTAACCGGGCTATCTGCATCGTGTCCCACCACCCGCCAATCCCTCTTTTTACACTTCTGCTGCTCTCTGTTTATCTTATATGCATAGTCACTTTAACGATATCTACATGTACATACTACCTCAATAAGCCTGACTAACAGGTGTCTGTATATAGCCTTGCTACTCTTTTTTCAAATGTCTTTTTACTGTTGTTTTATTTCTTTACTTACGCACACACACACACACACCTTTCTTTTTGCACTCTTGGTTAGAGCCTGTCAGTAAGCATTTCACTGTAAGGTCCACCTACACCTGTTGTATTCGGCGCACGTGACAAATAAACTTTGATTTTAATTTAATGTATCAAGCAGATGACATGTTTTCTTTGCCATTGGATTTCATGTTGTAATGTTAACAAGGTACCCAACAGTAGTTTGAAGTAATGTTTTCATTTTATTAGCTAAACAAAACTTGTTTAAAACAGCGTAATTGTCACAGCAACGGGCCTTGTTTGCATAGCAATGATGAAAAGAACGTCATTATGGCTGTAATGATCTCCACAATTCTAATCATTAGGTCATCACACCGTTGATATAGCAACGGACGCTAATAGTTTATCGGATCTCATTGTGATGCAGAGTGGGACACTTTTTGGCCAGGGGACATTATTTGCCATGACAGGCCCTCAGATCCTCAAAAAGTTCTACAGCTGCACCATTGAGAGCATCTTGACTGGCTGCATCACCGCCTGGTCTGGCAACTGCTTGGCATCTGACCGCAAGGCGCTACAGGGGATGGTGCAGATTGCCCAGTACATCACTGGGGCAGAGCTTCCTGCCATCCAGGACCTCTATATCAGGCAGTGTCAGAGGAACGCCCTAAAAATTGTATAAGCCCCCCAGGTCATAGACTGTTCTCTCTGCTACCCCACAGCAAGCAGTACTGATGCACCAAGTCTGGATCCAACAGGACCCTGAACAGCTTCTAATCAAATCAAATTGTATTTGTCACATACACATGTTTAGCAGATGTTAATGTGAGTGTAGCGAAATGCTTGTGCTTCTAGTTCCGACAATGCAGTAATAACCAACGAGTAATCTAGCTAACAATTCCAAAACTACTACCTTATACACACAAGTGTAAAGGGATAAAGAATATGTACATAAAGATATATGAATGAGTGATGGTACAGAACGGCATAGGCAAGATACAGTAGATGGTATTGAGTGCAGTATATACATATGAGATGAGTATGTAAACAAAGTGGCATAGTTAAAGTGGCTAGTGATACATGTATTACATAAAGATGCAGTAGATGGTATAGAGTACAGTATATACGTATAGATATGAGAAATAATGTAGGGTATGTAAACATTATATTAAGTAGCATTGTTTAAAGTGGCTAGTGATATATTTTACATATATATCACCTCAAGCCATAAGACTGATAAATAGTTAAATAGCTAACCAAATACCTACCTGGACTATCTGCACTGACCCTTATTGCACTAAGTTCTCTCATCACAGACACTGCTGCTAATGTTTATTATGTCACTTTACTCATAGTTCTATGTAAATATCTACGTCAATTACCTCGTACCCCTGCACATCCACTTGGTACTAGTACCCAGTGTATACAGCCAATCTATTATTATTATTATGTCACTTTACTCCTAGTTCTATGTAAATATCTACGTCAATTACCTCGTACCCCTGCACATCCACTTGGTACTAGTACCCAGTGTATACAGCCAATCTATTATTATTATTATGTCACTTTACTCCTAGTTCTATGTAAATATCTACGTCAATTACCTCGTACCCCTGCACATCCACTTGGTACTAGTACCCAGTGTATACAGCCAATCTATTATTATTATTATTATGTCACTTTACTCCTAGTTCTATGTAAATATCTACGTCAATTACCTCGTACCCCTGCACATCCACTTGGTACTAGTACCCAGTGTATACAGCCAATCTATTATTATTATTATTATGTCCTTTTCTATTATTTCTCTATTTTCTTTCTCTCTGCATTGTTGGGAACGGCCCGTGTGTACGCATTTCACTGCTAGTCTATTGTTTAGAAATATGTGACGAATACAATGCGATATGTCCGGTTGAGACTTGTCAAAAAAAATACATCTTATGCATAATTTAGCATACTAGCTACAACAGCAAATGTTAGATAGCTGTATTATCTATGTAGCCTTACAAATGTGCAACAGTGTAATAAAAAAAAAAATGGTTGGACCGCAGCTTTTAGCACTAACTTACCAAGGAACTCGTGACTCGAGTATAAAAGACTCGGACTGGAACACTAAGGACTCGACTCCATCACTGGCATGAATGTTAAAAGTCCTTGCATCATAGCGCTGTCTATGATTTTAAGAGAGGTTAACTTTCTTCAGCCCCATCCCTCAGCTTTTTAGCGAAACACGGGCAGAGTACGCTTTTATTGTTTGAACTGATTATTGACGCTTTAAATCCAGACACTTAAAATGAACTTCCTATAAAATATCCTATAGATCGGTGATAAAGCGACACTGTAATAGATAATAGCCTTTTCACACTGGCGTACAGAGAGCACTGCCATACTGTGCTGGCTCTGATCTCGTTAGAATATGGAACACTCCAGAAAGTAGTCTGATGATGGACAGGTGATCAGGCCATTACAGAGCAGCGGCATCGTAGTGTGAATGAGAGTGGCCCACTAACAGAAGGTAAACAGTGGACCAAATGTTTTCCAATGCCATTTTCACATTAAAATACTGTAGCACTGATAGCTAGCTATGACACAGGCTATCAAAACTTCATTTTATGAAATTCGCAACTGGACATTTAATGACATAATTTAGCCTGTTCCTTAGTTTTGGTCCAAAGTGGAGCAGATGGCCTTCGGTCCCTGGATTGGACTATACCACCAAGACGTATCATGTGTATAGCTATTTCCCCAGTGTTTTAGCTAAACGGGACGATATAAAAGTTGCAACTGTTAAACATAACTTACCTTTGTTGATAACAGCATTTTAACTCGTTTGAGAGACGGCTTTTCTTTCTCTCAGAAGTCATGCAGTTCACTCAACAAAATCAATGAATGAATGGTTTTAAAAAACAACACCAGTTCAGGTACTTGTCTCAAAAAGCAGGGGAGTAGTTGAGTTTCGAGTTTAGTTCAAATATGTTTCCAGGCTTAATAATTTATTTTTGTGAGCCCAGAATATTGGAATTGTATGTAGAAGTCGTTAGAAAACGACAGTGAGAGTGAATTGAGTTGTATTATGATTACAATGAGTTTCTGCTCTGAGTATCTTTATAACTCCCCCCGGATACAGAATGGAACAGTCCGAATCCCGCCCTCTCCACAGTTTCGCGGCAAAAATACCATGTGGGCCTAACAGAACCACACCACAGATTTTTAATAACTAACCCATTGTCATTGCTCCATCTGTGACCACACTGTCTAACCTTTTTTTACGTTCTGTTCTTGTAACAAATAAAGTAACAGCTGTACTGCACGTGCTGTCTGTCTGCAATAAGTAATATCAAAGACAGTGCATGATTGTAGCAAAATTGCATCTAGGCCTAATTGCTTTTGGATCAGAGTACATTAAGACTACATTAAACAAATCTCTGTCATGCTACAACAAATATTTATTATCTTGTGATGATGTTTGGTATTATTGCCTTTTGGGTTTATTTTTAAAAGTGACTAGGAACATAATCTTATTTTTAAAAAAGTATTCCATAGTGCAGAAACTACATTCTCTCTCCACTACGCCTCCCTCCTTATCCTCCTCCCCCATGCCTCCCTCCTTATCCTCCTCCCCCACTCCTCCCTCCTTATCCTCCTCCCCCATGCCTCCCTCCTTATCCTCCTCCCTCCTTATCCTTCTCCCCCACTCCTCCCTCCTTATCCTCCTCCCCCACTCCTCCCTCCTTATCCTCCTCCCCCATGCCTCCCTCCTTATCCTCCTCCCCACTCCTCCCTCCTTATCCTCCTCCCCCATGCCTCCCTCCTTATCCTCCTCCCCACTCCTCCCTCCTTATCCTCCTCCCCCACTCCTCCCTCCTTATCCTCCTCCCCCACTCCTCCCTCCTTATCCTCCTCCCCCACTCCTCCCTCCTTATCTTCCTCCCCCACTCATCCCTCCTTATCCTCCTCCCCCACTCCCCCCTCCTTATCCTCCTCCCCCACATCTCCCTCCTTATCTTCCTCCCCTACGCCTCCCTCCTTATCCTCCTCCCTCCTTATTCCTCCTCCTCCCTCCTTATCCTCCTCCCCTACGCCTCCCTCCTCCCTCCTTATTCCTCCTCTCACACTCCTCCCTCCTTATCTTCCTCCCCCACTCCTCCCTCCCACTCTTTTTCTCTACTCTTCCTCTCTCATATATTCACAGAGCCAGTGACCAGCGACACAATGTTTAATATGACATAAAACCTATAATTTATTCATCATCTCAAGTAAAACTTTTATGTAGTAAAACGCTCTTTAGAAAAGACGAGTGGCTTCAGCAGTTAGGGGCATATTGCTCTGTGTTTCTCTTTTCCCCTAAAGGTACACTCAGCAATAAGGCATCATATACAGCGGGGAAACAGAAACAATAACAACAACAAAAACAACAGAATTCAAATCTCCTCAAGGGAAGGCACAACTTGGAGACAATAGTTGCAGAGCCAACAGTGGCAGCATTGAATTCTGTTGATGATGATGTTGCTATAAGCAGTTGACCCGATCCTTTATGATGTCATATTGGGGAGTCTACTTGTAAACAGATAAATAATAACATCTCAAACATCATAATAATAATCATAATAATAATAATAATAATAATAACATTATAGCAGCGTTTCCCATCTATTTTCTCTGGCCTCCCCTAAACGTTTCACATTTAACCCTGAACTGGCATACCTGATTGAATTAGTTAAAGGGTGGATGATTAGTTGACTAACTGAATGTGGTTGGCAGTTTAGGGTTAAAACTAAAATGTGAAATATCTGCCAGTACCCGAGGAAAGGGTTGGGAAACCCTACATTATAGTAATAACATTATCCATATTAACAAGTCAACAATGTTACAGAAGAATAAAGCCTTATAGCAAATCTGAAATGGCACACTATTCCCTGGCTTATATAGTACACTACTTTTAACCAGAGCTCCCTAATTCCCTATAATATAGTACACTACTCTGACCAGGGCCACATGGGTTCTGGTCAAACGTAGGGCATTATAGAATAGGATCTGTGGTCTTGCATTGTGATCTCATGGGGTCGTCACGTCATGCAAAACACAACAACATTCTTTAAAACAGAACTTTACATCGTCATGACCACGGCAAGAAAACAACAACAAAACTCTCTTTTTCATTGGTTCTTTTTTTTCTCCCTCTGTTGCCCCTCCCCCCATTTTGACATCACACAGGACAGTAACAATCATTTCCTTGTCTCCTGTTTTAAACATTCCAGCATTTCAGCTCCAACTTCAAACCTTTGTATACACAATGCACTATCTTTACACATCTCACCGTTACCCTGTATAGCTTTACACTTTTATTATTGTCTTTCTACAGCTGCCGTCTCATCTGGCACACAGGACCGTCACAGTCTGTCTCCTTTAGAGAAACATAAATACAGTCACTATCACAATAAATAGTCCTATAGCAGTGCTGCCCTGCTCCTAAACACCTGAATACTGTAGATACATGTGCATGTACTAGTGTGACTACGCCAAGCCTTAACAGAGTAATGTTCTAGATCAGTCAGTGTGACTACGCCAAGCCTTAACAGAGTAATGTTCTAGATCAGTCAGTGTGACTACGCCAAGCCTTAACAGAGTAATGTTCTAGATCAGTCAGTGTGACTACGCCAAGCCTTAACAGAGTAATGTTCTAGATCAGTCAGTGTGACTACGCCAAGCCTTAACAGAGTAATGTTCTAGATCAGTCAGTGTGACTACGCCAAGCCTTAACAGAGTAATGTTCTAGATCAGTCAGTGTGACTACGCCAAGCCTTAACGGGGTAATGTTCTAGATCAGTCAGTGTGACTACGCCAAGCCTTAACGGGGTAATGTTCTAGATCAATCAGTGTGACTACGCCAAGCCTTAACGGGGTAATGTTCTAGATCAGTGTAAAATGCATTGACTGGGATTAAACCCAGGCCACGTTGCTTAGTGAAATCTGTGTGTAACAGGCATTGAAATAACAGAACAATCTCTTCAGTCAGTAAAAGTGTAACAACAATATAATAACTCTCTATAATACCATGTTATAACATCTAATAACAATGTGTAATGTTATGACCTTTTATGGTATGGCAGGACCAGGCTTTGTTGCTACTATGGAGACATGTGAAAAGCTGTGCCTGTGTATAGCCCAATATGGCATCTCTTTCCCATCTGGGCATTTGGCACTGTAACATCCAGAGGCTCACCATGTGGCCTGAACACACACAGTACACATCTACTGTATGTCTACTCTGTCCATATATACACACACACTGTACATTTAGACCATCCATTAATATCTGCAGTCACATGACCGTTTCCCTTACCGAGGATCCTCAATACAGTGAAACTGACTGTTCATTTCAGAGCAGAAACAGAACAACACGCAGTCTCAGTAACTGGAGAGTAGCTTAACAACTGTAGAACACCACAGAACAATAACGGATGGCGGCCTGTCCTCTTCAAAGGCTTTGTCATCCGTCAACGTTTGACCCTCACAGAAAAACAATCTGAATTTAGGTTTTGCCAGATATTCATTTTCAGTCTGAATGCCGCCTCAGTGTGCAGCTCTGTGGTTGGCTGGCTGAATCAGTCTTCTGAAGTGTGGTTGGCTGGCTATTTCAGGATGTTGAACTGTGATTGGCCGAGAGACAGTGGCTCGCATGGCACCTTTGATACAGGAAGTGTATTTTCTGTGGTTCTGTGGAGGTCAAAAGTTCCTCTGGGAGTGTGTGTGTGTTCAGGCGCGTGGCTCCAGTTTGTGTGACAGTTGAAAGAGTGTCTGTTGATTGTCGATGATGTGTAAGTGGTGAACACTCGCCCTGACCTCAGGATTGTCGCTGCCCACCACCTCGTTACCTAGGAGACAGACACACAGATCAGGTATATACAGTATATATTAACACAGACGCACAAACACACAAACAAACAAACAAACACACGCACACAACATACCCAGTTGGTCACTTTGGCAGTGGCGAATCAGACGCACTATGTCGGCGATCATGTGCTGAGGGGGTCAGGGCATACAAGAGAGTCAGTCACCAGGGTAACGGTTATAACACACAGACAGATACACACACACACGCACACGCACACGCACACGCCTCACCAGTTTCTGGAAGTTCACCAGGTTGTCCTGAAAGGTTTTGTTTCCCTCGTGGATGAAGGTGATGTCTTTCAACAGCAGGGGCATGAAAGGGATCTTAGGAGGCTTCATCTTCTTGAAGGCATCTCTGTAGGCTTTATGGTTCAGAGACGGGTCCTGGAGAGAGAGAGAGACAGAGACAGAGAGGGAGAGGAGACAGAGAGAGGAGACAGAGACAGAGAGAGAGAGAGACAGAGACAGAGACAGAGAGGGAGAGGAGACAGAGAGAGGAGACAGAGACAGAGAGAGAGAGAGAGAGAGGAGACAGAGACAGAGAGAGAGGAGACAGAGAGACAGAGACAGACAGACAGACAGAGACAGACAGAGACAGAGAGAGGAGGCAGAGAGAGAGAGGAGACAGAGACAGAGAGAGAGAGAGAGAGGAGACAGAGACAGGAGACAGAGACAGAGAGAGGAGACAGAGACAGAGAGAGAGGAGACAGAGAGACAGAGACAGACAGACAGACAGACAGACACAGACAGAGACAGACAGAGACAGAGAGGAGACAGAGAGAGAGAGGAGACAGAGACAGAGAGAGAGAGAGAGGAGACAGAGACAGAGAGAGAGACAGAGACAGAGAGAGAGAGAGAGGAGACAGAGAGAGGAGACAGAGACAGAGAGAGGAGACAGAGACAGAGACAGAGAGAGAGACAGAGAGAGAGACAGAGATGGAGACAGAGACACAGAGAGAGGAGACAGAGATAGAGACAGACAGAGACAGAGAAGTTAGGGTTAGGAGTCAGGTCAGAGGTTTGGCTTAGGGTTAGGAGTCAGTGTAAGGTAAGGGATTTCAGGTCAGGTTTGGGTTAGGAGTCAGTGTAAGGTAAGGGATTTCAGGTCAGAGGTTAGGGTAATGTGGATTTGAACTGAAAGGCTGTTACACCATTAGCCTTGACATTTGTTAATTCATTTGTTAAGTCTTCCTAACTATTTTCCACCAGCTTTGTCAAGAAGAATATGACTTTAATAAACCAATGAGAATGAGTCTTACTGTGATCAACTCCAGTTCGGAGAAAATCTTCTTGAATTTCCCTGGAACCTTCTGAACGTAAACAGAGGGAACAGAGTTACACACCCACAGCCACACCCACAGCCACACCCACACAGCCACACACACAGCCACCCCCACAGCCACACCCACAGCCACACCCATAGCCACACCCACACCCATCCCCACAGCCACACCCCCACACACACACTTTTTCTGTCTGTCTCCCTTACCTCCCAGGTTATATTGAGTCTACTGACAGCTGCAGTGTTTAGTCCCATGATGATGGCAAATGCTGAGTTCAGGTTCCTCTGGGCCTTACAGCTGAACAACACAAAAGAGGAATTACACAGAGCCTTCAGAAAGTATTCACACCTGTTGTCTTATTCCACATTTTGTTGTCTTACAGTCTGAAATCAAAATGGATTAAATAGATTTTTTCTTGGGTATGACGCTACAAGCTTGGCACACCTGTATTTGGGGAGTTTCTCCCTTTCTTCTCTGTAGATCCTCTCAAGCTCTGTCAGGTTGGATGGGGAGCGTCGCTGCACAGCAATTTTACAAGTCTCTCCAGAGATGTTCGATCGGGTTCAAGTCCAGGCTCTGGCTGGGCCACTCAAGGACATTGAGAGACGTGTCCCGAAGCCACTCCTGCGTTGTTTTGGCTGTGTGCTTAGGGTTGTTGTCCTGTTTTAAGGTGAACCTTTCTCCACAGAGGAACTCTGGAGTTCCAAGAGACCAAGACCCTTCTCCCCCGATTGCTCATTTTGGCCGGGTGGCCAGCTCTAGGAAGAGTCCCGGTGGTACAAAACGTCTTCTATTAAAGAATGATGGAGGCCACTGTGTTCTTGGGGACCTTCAATGCTGCAGACATTTTTTTTGGTACCCTTCCCCAGATCTGTGTCTCGACACAATCCTGTCTCGGAGCTCTACAGACAATTCCTTCGGCATCATGGTTTGGTTTTTGCTCTGACATGCACTGTCAACTGTGGGACCTTATATAGACAGGTGTGTGACTTTCCAAATCATGTCCAATCAATTGAATTTACCACAGGTGGACTCCAATCAAGTTGTAGAAACTAGATGTAGATGTACCTGAGCTCAATTTCAAGTCTCCAAAAATGTCTAAAAACCTGTTTTTGCTTTGGCCCTATGGGTTATTGTATGTAGATTTATGAGGGAAAAAATAAATGTCATACATTTTAGAATAAGACTGTTACTTAACAAAATGTGGCGTCTGAATAGTTTCTGAATGCACTATACACACAATACCCCGTAATGACAAAATTAAAACATGTTTTTATAAATGATTGCTAATTTATTGAAAGTGAAATACAGAAATATATAATACCCAGAAAGACTCACAGCTGTAATCGCTGCCAAAGGGGATTCTAATGTATGTATTCAGCACATGATCGCCGACATAGTGCGTCTGATTGGCCGCTGCCAAAGGGGATTCTAATGTATTTATTCAGCACATGATCGCCGACATAGTGCGTCTGATTGGCCGCTGCCAAAGGGGATTCTAATGTACTTATTCAGCACATGATCGCCGACATAGTGCGTCTGATTGGCCACTGCCAAAGTGGATTCTAATGTATTTATTCAGCACATGATCGCCGACATAGTGCGTCTGATTGGCCACTGCCAAAGGGGATTCTAATGTATTTATTCAGCACATGATCGCCGACATAGTGCGTCTGATTGGCCACTGCCAAAGCGTCCAACTGGGTATGTTGTGTATTCACACCCCTGAATAAATACATTAGAATCCCCTTTGGCAGCGTCTCTAAGAGTGATTACAGCTGTGAGTCTTTCTGGGTAAGTCTCTAAGAGTGATTACAGAGTGATTACAGCTGTGAGTCTTTCTGGGTAAGTCTCTAAGAGTGATTACAGCTGTGAGTCTTTCTGGGTAAGTCTCTAAGAGTGATTACAGAGTGATTACAGCTGTGAGTCTTTCTGGATAAGTCTCTAAGAGTGATTACAGAGTGATTACAGCTGTGAGTCTTTCTGGATAAGTCTCTAAGAGTGATTACAGAGTGATTACAGCTGTGAGTCTTTCTGGGTAAGTCTCTAAGAGCTTTGTACACCTGGATTGTACAATATTTGCCCATTATTCTTTATACAAATTCTTCAAGCTGTGTCAAGTTTGTTGTTGATCATTGCTAGACATTTAGTATTTATTATAGATCCCCACCATTTATTATAGCATGACTCTTCACAGTCCTCGCTGTTCCATAAAGTGTGTTTTTATCTTTTTAAAAAATGATCTGATTTTACTGCTTGCACTTGATGTGGAATAGAGTTCCATGTAGTCATGGCTCTATGTAGTACTGTGGAATAGAGTTCCATGTAGTCATGGCTCTATGTAGTACTGTGGAATAGAGTTCCATGTAGTCATGGCTCTATGTAGTACTGTGGAATAGAGTTCCATGTAGTCATGGCTCTATGTAGTACTGTGGAATAGAGTTCCATGTAGTCATGGCTCTATGTAGTACTGTGGAATAGAGTTCCATGTAGTCATGGCTCTATGTAGTACTGTGGAATAGAGTTCCATGTAGTCATGGCTCTATGTAGTACTGTGGAATAGAGTTCCATGTAGTCATGGCTCTATGTAGTACTGTGGAATAGAGTTCCATGTAGTCATGGCTCTATGTAGTACTGTGGAATAGAGTTCCATGTAGTCATGGCTCTATGTAGTACTGTGGAATAGAGTTCCATGTAGTCATGGCTCTATGTAGTACTGTGGAATAGAGTTCCATGTAGTCATGGCTCTATGTAGTACTGTGGAATAGAGTTCC